>NC_072736.1:170781215-171018715 GCF_026930045.1 Uloborus diversus | reverse complement strand
TCTTTCTGGCAGTAACATAATTCCCCTCTCATAAAAGTGTTGGTCCTTGCTGGCAAAAAACTGGTTCAGGTGGTTTTTGACATTTTCATTTGAGGTAAAGGTTTTGCCATCCAAAAATTTTTGCAGGGACCGGAACAAATAGTAGTCCGAAGGCGCCAGATCTGGAGAATACGGTGGATGTTGCAGTACGTCCCATTCAAGCTGTAAAAGTTTTTGGCGAGTGACCAAACTTGTGTGAGGTTTTGCATTATCCTGGTGGAACACTACACCCTTCCTGTTGATTAATTCGGGCCTCTTCTCTTTAAGTGAATCATTCAATTTGTCCAGCTGATGACAATAGACTTCTGAATTAATCGTTGTATTGTCCGGCAAAAGCTAAAAAAAAAAAAAAAAAAAACGATTCCTTTGACATCCCACCAAACGGAGAGCATCACCTTTTTTTGGTGAATGTTGGCTTTTGACACGCTTTGAGCCGGTTCATCTTTTCTGCTCCATGACCTCTTGCAACATTGTTGTATACAACCCATTTTTCGTCCCCAGTAATAATTCGCTTCAAAAATGGATCATTTTCTTGACGTTTGAGGAGCGAATCACACGCGTCAACGCTTCGAGGTTAAGCCCATGCCTTTCAAATGGCCATAAACAGTCGAATTCGACAAATTTAATCTCTCACCGATCTCTCGTGTGGTTATTCGCCGATTTGCATCAACTAATGCCTTTATCGCATCTTTGTCAGCTTCGACCGGCCTTCCAGACCGTGGTGCATCTTCGACATCAAAATTGCCGGATCGAAATTTTGCAAACCAGTTCTGGCACTGGCGTACTGTTAACACTCCTTCTCCATACACATCCGTCAATTTTTTTCTCGCTTGGACAGCATTTTTACCTTTTCTGAAGTAAAAAAGTAAAATATGACGAAAATGCTGCTTATTGCTCTCCATATTTAAAAGGGCACCAACCAAAAACTACTGCGTAGAATTAATAGAACTTTTTCACACACAAGCCTTGCAATATCAGCTCTCAAGACATATAATGGTTATGCGGCTTAAGTGTGAAGTTGGTTTCGAAAAAACGTAATTAAGTCCTCTGACATGAAAAAACGAAATTACTTTCCGAACAACCCAATGGTATAAAGCAGGTAAGTCATTTTTACTAAAGGGAAAAAGTATTTCAAAGGGGGAAAAGTATTCAGTATTTTTGACTTATACTCTTTTGCCCGAGCACCCTAGATATATATGTGTATATATATATATATATATATATATATATATATATATATATATATATATATATATATATATATATATATATATATATATATATATATGTGTGTATATATATATATATATATATATATATATATATATATATATATATACACATATATATATATATATATGTGTATATATATATATATATATATATATATATATATATATATATATATATATATATATATATATATATATATATATATATGTGTATATATATATATATATATATATATATATATATATATATATATATGTGTATATATATATATATATATATATATATATACAAACTCACACACACACACATATATATATATATATATGTATATGCAGGAGGGATCAGATAATGTGTGGCCACACTTTGAAGAAGAGTTTTAGAAGCGGAAATCCTGATGGAAGATGTCGTGCTAAACGTAATGCTATCGCGCTAGTTGCCCATCAAGCCAAAGACTGATATAGAGGCGTCCCTCGTACAACACGGGGTACTTCTACAACATGGTTTCGATATTCCAAGGTACGAAACTTGAATTTAATGCTTCATGGTTTTCATGTAATACGAATGTTATATTTATAAAGATGGAATTTCATTTTTGTTAAATACCTTCTGTTAATGTTTGGTTGTAACTATAAAAATTTTTTACTTTGTTTTCATGAAACTTGGTTTCGATATAACACGGTACACATACCTGGATTTACATTATTTCTAAGTCTCGTATAACACGGTTTCGATATAACACGGAACACTGTTTCGATATAACACGGAACACTGTTTCGATATAGCACGAAACATCTTTACCTGATTTTTCTCATGCACTTACATAATTAATATTAAAAATAAGTAAAAATCTTACTTTAAAAAAAGTCTCGTATAACACTGTTTCGATATAACACGGAACACTGTTTCGATATAGCACGATACATCTTTACCTGATTTTTCTCATGCACTTACATAATTAATATTAAAAATAAGTAAAAATCTTACTTTAAAAAAAGTCTCGTATAACACGGTTTCGATATAACACGGAACACTGTTTCGATATAGCACGATACATCTTTACCTGATTTTTCTCATGCACTTACATAATTAATATTAAAAATAAGTAAAAATCTTACTTTAAAAAAAGTCTCGTATAACACGGTTTCGAAACTAAACGGAACGAATTAACCGTTTTATACGAGGGACACCTGTATTCAACACTATCTTTGCAAATATTTTTGCACGAAGAAGATTGCACATATCATTTAAGTCATTAAGAAATGCTTACAGCAGCTGTTTAATAGTCAATTTTGCGACACCCGAAACATATTTAAAAATAAAAGATGCAAAATTTAAGGGATCGAGAAAAATATTACCTGCAGCGTCAATGTAGTCCTCATCATCAGAATCGCTATAAAAGTAAAAAATTAAAGCATTATACACCATAAGTATCAGCTAAAAATTTTACTATTACATGAGAAATTGCTGAGTTAATAGAGCTTATATAACCGTTGTACTAATAGTTTATATTCCTCCTATGTTTTCTAGTCATAAAATCATTTCTCAAATTTTGTTAATAACAGAATTAAAAAAAAAAAAAAAAAAAAAAAAAAAACTAAGCACTTTTCACAATGCACTCAAAAGGACAAAATAACGTTTTTGGTCAGAAAGGACAATATTGTAACGGATCCGGTGCGGCTTCAAACTTTCTTGAAAGGACGACACAGTTCTTGATGAAAAATACAGGAAATTTATTTACACTATGTACAGGGAAGATCGTCAACAACTGCTAAATTATTCATCAGCAATTAAGCAATTATCACACAACACCGTAAACTCAACGTTTACACACGTATTTACTTCCAAATACGAAAACAACACAGCGAAATGCCTCGCAATAAACAGAGCTAATACACTCTCAGTACAAATTCTCAATCGAAACTAACTTTTTATCACGCGGGACGCTTTTATAAACATCGAAAGAAATCTCTTAAGTATTCCACAAGATTCCAAACGCTTCTGGAAAATAGTAGACCGTTATCAAATTTTATCAATGAACAAAAAAAGAAATAGGGGGGGCGTAAGCATGAAGGATTGTTACCATCTGCTTGCTTGCGAACAAGCATTCGTTTGATAAAATAAACTAGCTGCGTCGCCCGGCTTTGCACGGTGCAACTCGAAAATAAATGAAATGTCAAGTGACGCGTGTTCAACAATCAGGCCTGAAAAAAAGAAAAACAGTGAAATTTTGCGGCAGATTGCGGAAAAATAACCAAAAAGGAAACATTTTAAATCCCCCGATTACAGGAAAGCCTCAAAACAAAAGCCAGAATTTTATGTCTTCATATTCGAGAAAAAAAAATGGCAACAGATCTTTCTTCTCAATGATCTTCTTCAGGCTACAAATTAAAAAAAAAAAAAAGCATTGTTGCTGAAAGATGAGATGAAGTACTGAATAATAATTTGAATGGAGGAAAGCCTTAAAAAAATAAGGATTTCATGTCGAAATCTAAGCGTCATAATTAACGGTTTTTAATTGATATTTCCGCTAACTATTATCGGAGGATTATGTTAAATATCCTAACATAAAGACGGGAAAATTACGAATCTGTTGATACCTGGTTCGATGGTCAATTTACTGGCGTTCGGGAGAAGTAACTCGGACATAGCTAGATAGATACATAGATAGATAGATAGATAGGTACATACGGTTTCAGTACAGTTCAGTTTTTAATTATGTAGGACAGCGGTTCCCAACCTTTTTAGTTGTGCGGCCCGCTAATTTCGTAGAAAACACCATTAAGACCCACTAAGTACTATATATTACTTGCACAGCCATAATTCACCTTCTGGGTGGGGGGGGGGGGAGGCATCTGCTCATAACTGTCCTTAAGTGTAAATAATGGACCGTATTAGGATTGAAAGTGAGTTAAAAAGAAGAGTTCTGGAGAGATTAATCCTCATCTCCCCTCATGCTGCACCATTGATATTGATATACTGTAAAGAACAATTTTTCAAAATATTTTTTAAGAAAGAAAATAATTTTATTGCATAGCTGGAAAGCTGTAAGAAAACTCAAAAACAAGTCATCAAAGTTAAAGCTCCATGGAATTTTTGACGCTGCTTTTCCTCCACGAGAGAGTTGATATCTGGATTGAAACTGAATAGTTTTTAGTCTCAAATAACTCGTAACATTCAATGCTTCTCGATATGATTTTTTTTTAAACTGCAATCAGAAGTCTCATTCAAATAGGTATGTTGTCGAAAAGCCCCTCAAGTGTCTCAATGCACTGGTTAGTCATGCCAGTTCAAGAAACGAAGAGTATTTCTAACTTGAAGCTTGAAGCTAATACTAGTTTCTTTGGCAATTTTCTTTGAAGGAGTTTCTGCTTCATTAGATTACATCTTTAATTGTAGGGGAAAGTTCCTAAGAAATATGAAAAATCTTCCTATTCTTATTCCTATTCAGAGTCACAACTGACTACAACTGTATTTATGTCGAGGACTGCATACTAAGTGCCATGCCTCTATTATTTTTATATACCGATAGATGGCAGCACCATCACCGGATCGAACAGTTAATGAGAATTTAGAACTAGTCCAGGAGCTAATAGCTACCTGGTACTAGCACCCCCAGAGGTATCGTTTCACTTGGAGGACATTGAGACCACGAGCATATTTAACGTCGCCCATGAAAAATCTTCATCTTCAAGTTCCTTAATGGCTATTAGTCAGGGAGAGCTTTTGAGTGACGATACATTTAAGAAGTGCATTTTTGCAAAGGACGGAATTTGAGACCCCAAGATTTATTTTGGTTCTGATCCTCCACCAGTGTCCACGGCCCAGTCACACTCTGCTCGCGGCCCACTTGTGGGCCGCGGCCCATTGGTTGGGAACCGCTGATGTAGGATATTTTAATGAACGAATAAAACAGTATTTTGGTAACGGTGATGCGCTAATATATGATCTGAAAAATCAGTGCTTCAGTTTAAGCATAGAAATGATGACTTTCATGTATGATTAAGAAAATTAAGGATGTGTTTAATTGAAATGGGGAAATATAAATTCGTAGAAATACATGTCTGTATAAATGAATACAAATATATATTGTCACTAAAACAAACTTATAAGTCTGAGTCAAATAAACTGTGGCATCAGTTTCATTTCATAAAATCAAATTAAAATGTTCCGATGATAAGGGTTGGAATGATAAATATTTTGTAAAAGTTGAAATTAAAACATCGTGAAGTAGTCAGCTACATCAGTGATTCTCAACCTGTGGGTAGCGCCCCCTAGGGTGAGCGAGCACACTCGAGGGGGGCGAGCGAAAATATCCAAGAGCAAATACTATTTAAAAGAATTCATTAATTGACTGAAAGGAAAAGCAGATATACAAACAGAAAAGAAACGGCATTTCAACATATTCAATAATTATCTCATTAAAGTAAACAACTTCTGAATCAAAACTACCACCAAATTAAAAAGAAATTTCGTTATAGGGAAGTTGCAACCTATAAAATGTTCATATTTTGACTATTGGATATTGTTAATTGACCCTCAAAACTAAAAAATTCACCATCGCCGAATTTTAAAACACCGTGGTTGATTTTTAATGAATTTTTAAAAATCCACGCGCAAAAGTGCGCTCTTCTGAAACGTCACGAGCTTACGTCACAGGGCACTAATGGGCAGCCTTCCGCCGAAGATCCCTTGTTTTCGCAACGGACATTTTGAGCGCTCTGATATTTTTATTTTTTAGAAATTCAATAATCCTTTTGAACACACTATGGAGGCCGGATTCATTAAAGCACAATCTAATAATCTTCCTCAAGTAACATCAATGATGGTATTTGAATATTTCCGAGAGGGATGAGAGGTTTAATGTTCCAAAAACGCGAGGAGTTAATGCGAGGAGGTAAGCCTTACGTTTCGTCTTCGAAGCCAACTGCACGTCCTTCAGCTTCTCCCGCGGTGGAAGAGCGCATGGCGTCACTTCCTGTGCCATTTGACGTCACAATCACTTGAACTTTAAAAATTAATTTAAAAAAAAAACTACTTATCGTATCGCAAAAATTTTTTCACCTATGATGTTCATACATGTTACTCTATCATATAAAAATAAAATTGAAAAATCGAAAACTTCCCTATTATTAGTGACTTCTGGATCTGTTTTAAAGAACAAAGTTTTTCGAAGGAAGGCTTACTATTAGAAATAGCCACTCTTAGTTCTGTTTCTAAAGGGTGTCCCAAAATTAACGCAAGATTTGATTTTGTTGCCATTTGTGCAAAATAGTGTTGGCATCTCTGAAAAAAAAAAAAAAAAACAATTGATAGCTGAGAGGTTAGGGTTTAAAAAATGGAGCGTTATACGATACAATAACTTGCTTTCATTATTGAACAACTGTTTCAAAAATAATGAAAGTTGAGGCTGGTCAAGCAGTTACTGTTATTGGCGCTCGGTATCGCAACACGGTAATGCACGGGTGGTTGTGGGCTTGTTGACATAGACCTTTGAATTCAAATAACCCCGTAAGAAGAAATTTAATAATGTTAAATCACACGATCTAGGGTGCCAATTCTGATCACCGAAATGAGAGAGTACGCGACTAGGAAATGCCTTATGCAGTCATTGAAATGTTTCACTCTCTCTAGCTGTATGGTACAATAACACCATATTTTTACTAACCCTACTCTCAACTGTCAAATTGTTCTTTTTTCATGGCTGCCAACAATTTATGGAAAAAATGGTGGCAAATTCAAATCTTGCGTTAATTTTGGGACACCCTTTATATTTAGCGGAGATCTATATTTTGTCTTCAAAGAAGCCACAGCAGAAAATCCAGTTCCACAAAGGTAGGATATTGAATATGGTAATAGAAATGCGAAATTCCATTGTTTTTTAGTGCGGAAAAAGAATACTCTACTCCTGACCAAAATTCAAACTATGATTTATTATTGAATTGTCTTTTGGTTTCACCACTTGTCGTAAGGTTTATGAATTTCTCTTCATCATTAGAGATCCTAAATACGGAGAGATTGGACAACTTTGGAAAGGCGGCCATCTTATGTCCAAAGATGCTCTCTCCCCGTAGACCGTACTGCATCTTCTGCCCCAAATATCACTGTACATTGTATCGAAAAAATTGGAAGTTAGTTATGATATTATGAAATGCAATGTGCAGATCACAAATACCTGTTTGTTTTCTATCTTAATGAACAAGTTTTTGAGAAAAAAAATTTTCTCTGTAAGCGCTATGATGATACGAAACGATTGGCGCCAGACTGCCAGACTTGGCGCTCACTCCGTTTAATGAAAACACGAGGAGAAAAAAAATCAGTCTGCTCTTTAAAGATTTCATGTCTTATATTCCGTGGGAAAGCTAAAAATTCACACGGCGAGCATTTCGAGCTGACAACCCTTGGACTAAACATGGCGGAGATCGGCTCGCCGTTGTCCAATCTCTCCGTATATAGAATCTCTATTCATCATCAGTAAAGAGTCCTTCGGTAATCTTATGAAATGGATCTCTAACCCCCTCATAACTTGCTATCAGTTTGTCTTCCGCAAGAAAATACTTCAAAAAATTCTTTGTCAGCATGTCGAAATGATTTTTAACGGTTACAAAAACAAATTTTGCATGTTCTTCTTCAGCTTTATAAATTTTAGTATTGTTAGAAGTTGATAATCAACCTCATCTAGGCCCTAGATTGCGTCCGATTTATTTGTATTCAGTTCCTTAATTTCCTGTGTTCTAATACGACCATGCTCAAATGCTCAAAACAAAGTTATGCTTAGTAATATTATTATTTCTTACTTAATTATCAGTATATTTAATAACCTGCTTCATCTACTCCAACTGGCTTCAGTTTCAAAATTTGACTGTGCTCTCGTATTGAGGGGGGCATGAGCTCCCCTCAGCATTCAAAGTGGGGCGCAGAGCCTAAAAGGTTGAGAACCCCTGAGGACCCCTGAGGAACCCCTGAAACCAAAAGACAATTCAATAATAAATCATAGTTTGGATTTTGGTCAGGAGTAGAGTATTCTTTTTCCGCACTAAAAATGCATGAACAAATTTAATTTTTTTCAAACAGAAGTTTAAGAAAAACTGAATATGAATCATTTTTCTTGGTTATATGTATAGTAACCTTACCTATCTAGTAATTTTCTGCTAGTTTTCGATTCTTGACCTTTGCTTAGTCTTCTCAATTGAAATCCAGGCAGACAAGGAACCACCGTGCTTCGTCTTCGCAACATAAGGGACCTAGGATGAAAAATCGAAAAGTAGTTGGCGTTTAAAACTTACTAAGATTCCAACTATAGCTTGACCACGAAGAGATGGCTGATGAACTGGACGCGGAAATAAACTAGTCGGACCTCTATTTAACGAATTTCGCGATTTAGCGAATTTTTCTTTTTTCCCGACTAAAATGAAGGCAAAAACGAAAAAAAATGCGCTTTTTTAACGAAAAAAAAGCGCGAAATAACAAATTATTTTAATAGCCAAGAAAAAAATTTTTTTTGTTAAATTGAGTTATGAAATATTCGATTGTTTTCCAAATGTTACGTCCATATTGCCCGCAGCAGAAAAAGACTTTTCTTGGAATCGGCAATCTTTGACGGGCGAGGGCGAGAGGGCAATCAACGATTAGTGATTCTGATGCAGAAAGCGATAGTGAAACTCTCATTAAATCTGTTACTTTTTCAAATGCTTTACATGGCCTGGAAACTGGAAAAATCTATTTTATGCAGCAGGCTTCAAAATACACGGTATTGTTTTCTGTTCTAATTATGGATATTTTTGCGCAGTTGCTTATTAGGATTTTTATGCAAGGTAAGTGCATTTTTTTCCACCCCCGATATTACGTATAACCCCGATTTAACGTACAAAAAATTCAATCGCAGTGAATTCGTTAAATCGGGGTTCGATTGTACTTCATTTTGCAATAAGTAGGATCACGTAGATAGCGCTAGCAGTGAAAACGTTATTTCTTGCACGTTCTTACTGATCCTACCAATTGCAAAATGAAATGTTCAGTTTCTGTTTCCAGTTCACCCGCCATCTCTCCATTATGAAGCAGTACCAGTACTTCAAATGTACTGAGGTACATCAGTCATACATAAAATGGCAATAGTTAAAAACTGATTCTTTTTAATATTTTTTTTTTCTCTCTAGCGTCAAAACTATAATTTCAAGAATAATGAATGCTCGTATCGATTTGACTTTCTTAAACTGCCGAAACTTTATGTCAAACTAGCAAAAATACCCGGCCCTGCCTGGGTCAGTAATAATTGTGAGATACAATCGCTACTTTCATTCGTTTTCTGTTTTAACTGAAAGAACTTAAAACACACTGCTTTGACGTGATCAAAAATCGAGCTTCTTCCTTACCTATAAAAGTAAAACAGCGCTTTGTATAAAGAACGAAATAGCATTCAGTTAGAAGCGAAGGCACGACATTTAAGCATATAAAAATTTGAAGAATTTCCAAAATATGAGCTATCAAAAACAAAGATCACTAAAAGAAACCGTGCGCTTTATTTATTTAATTAAATATTACAGACACACACAGAAAAAAAGGAAAAAAAAAAGCTCTCTACTATGTTTCCCTAAGTTTGCAAAAGCAGAGTTTACACATATTTAAATGACTTTAAATTCATCTTAATATTGCTGTTGTAAGGCAACGAATTTTTGTAACAATGGGTTTTATATTTTATCATTTAATGGGAAAATTACATGAAATTCACTGTTTTCCATCATAAATTTTTTAAACTAAGTTTTTTAGAAACAAATTATAGCCTATGTTGCTTTCTGATAATAGAATATCTGTTGTTAAAAAATGGTTAAACTCGGTCCATTAGGTTTGAAGTTTACTCCAGACATACTTACATACAGAAAGAGCCATTTATGTATTTAAATTCTCTATTGGACAGATTGAACGGTAATGTCAAGATAGTTTTGAAACATTAAGTGAAAGAATGTAACGGTCGTTTAAAGTTTCAACCTGCGTCTCCTGGTAATTTTGGTTTAAAAAATGCAAAATGCGACCTGTGTGTGGCGTACCCTCAGAAAACACAAAACCTAAATTTGCCTCCCAGCGGGGAGGTGCTTTTGACTTTGTGATAAAGCTCTAGGTTGCATAAAGTTCCGTGGACAAAACCCGTTCACAACATCGATCTCTTACTCCAGTGTCCACTTCCAAACGCCCCATTAAGCAATTTGGTTTTTCTGAACAAGAAATTTTTGGAGACTATGTTTCACTGAATTTTGCTAAAAACTCTGAGAAATAATTTCCCTGCTGCATAAAATTTTACAATACCGTAAAGCCAGGCTACTTGAGCCTCCAGGGGCTACTTGAGCCCACGGAGAAAAAAAGTGTTTAAAATCCATCCTAGTCCTATAAAACTCTATATGTGTAGACTTAAAAAACCTTCTCTATGACAGGTAGTAGTACTAGGCAGAGGCTGGAGCATGGAACGAAAATTCTGCTATTCCCGCCTTTTTCTGATTGAGGTTATGATTAGAAGTTGTCTTAACAGTTGTTTTTAATGTCTGCAATTTTCCACATGTAAGTTCATGGAAACATCTGATATCATCAAGGTAAAGATAGTTTTATATGTTTGCATTCTATTTCTTAATAAAGTAACAGTGTTTTAAGTGTTAACACAATAACTAATATAAGTTAGTAAAAGTGCACTGGTTGCCTTAAAATGGGGTTACTTGAACCCAGGGTTCAAGCAGTCTCGAACCACATTTCATCACTAAATGATGATAAGTAAGGTTTGTAATCTTTTAAAATAAAGAGGTTAGTTACTATTTACACACTTACACACGTTTACTTGCAGATCTGGGGATAAAAAGGCTCCGAAAGTAAAAGAAAACCCCTTCAAGTAGGAAATATGCAGATAATTAAGAGGAAAAATTACAATTGTGTCCAGATTCAATTAATTCCGGAGAAATGTCTTGGAGAGCGGCATTAGCCCATTTTGACTTAAGTATATCAACTCGAAAAAAGAAAATTAAAATATCGTTCACAAAACAAGCCTTGGCATCCTGTACTATTTAGTACCGAGGAAGAGCCCAGGCATTAAATAACATCAGAGAAAATAAACCCACCCAAGCCGTTAAAGAGAGGAGTTTTCATTCTTTCTAACGTTTAAATAATGAGAATTTCAATTGTTTTTAGCTGTAGTTGGATTATATTCCTATTTGAGAAATTATGTTTGCCTAAAAATATGTTTTTATGTATACGTTGATTTTACATTAGTTTATAAAAATAGTTTGCTTTTTATATAAATAGTTTGATCAATAGAATGTATATTTCGAGTCTGAAAAGTGAAAAAAACAAGGTTATCAGTGCACACTGCACATTACAGGTTTAATCAACAGATCAGTGTAAAAATCGGGAAAAATATGCCATTACGGGTCCAAGTACCCGTTTGCGGTATATATATATATATATATATATATATATATATATATATATATATATATATATATATATATATATATATATATATGTACCCCACTTTGGTTGTCACCTCCCAGACGGGTGACATCCGGGAAGCACTGCTCCTCCCGTCCCCTCGTCGCGACGCCACTGATAAATATACAATACAGTATGTGTGTGTATATATGTATATATATATATATATATATATATATATATATATATATATATATATATGCAGGGTGATTATAATTAAAGTTCCACTTTCAAAACACTAAAAAAATAAAGCCACTGGTCAGAATGACGTCAAACTTCAACGGAATATTATCGAAGAAGGGGGAAAAAGAATGGCAGAAGAAAAATAAATAGTTGGAATTTTTAGCAATGATGGCTCTGCAGGTGTCAAAATATGTAAATCAAAACACCTGTCATGCGCACGACTCATTGAAGTTGTTATTTCCCTACAGCCTGGCCGTCCCGATCACCTGATCTTAACCCGTATGACTTCTGGCTGTGGGGCTATCTGAAAGCTGTTGTGTTCAATGCTCCGATTGCAAATTTTGCCGATTTGATTTTTACTGTTGCTTTTTCTGCGGTTTTTGGCCTCGGGACAATTAAAAACCGATTTAATTAAATTATGATATTTACAGCGCCATCTATTACAAAAAATTGCAACTATTTATTTTTCTTCTGCCATACGTTTTCCCCCGTCTTCGATAATATTCCGTTCAAATTTGACGTCATTCTGACCTGTGGTTTTATTTTTACAGCGTTTTGAAAGTAGAACTTTAATTAAAATCACCATAACGTTATAAACTGAACATTCAAGCTCCTCCAATCGAAAACAAATCATGTCTGTTGCAATATTATGATTGGTTGGAATAGAATGCAGAAATTAAGTAAAGCACCTGATCCAATCATTACGGCAATAAGTCCATTTGAATTTTCGTCTGAATTGATGATCGTCTTCACTCTCAATAAATTAATTGGACAAATAATATAAATATGCAAAACCTTATCAGAAAAGCTTTTATTTATGTGCATTAACTGTATGTTTTCAAAAACCACGTTCTTTGAATTATTCCATTTCCATCTGTGGACATTTAATTATTGTTGTTTTCTTTCTTTTTCTTTTAACTATTTATGAAAGTAAATATTGTAGACGCAAAAAAGGGAATATTTTCTAAAAGTCAAAAAAAAAAAGTTATTCTTTAAACATAAGGGGGAAAAGGCCAAAATTTCTGATCGAATTTTGCTTCAAAAGTTAACGTACATCATGTATGGCGTTTTTTCATTACTAATTTGGTTTTAGCACAGTATTTTGTTTCAAAATACACTGATTCTAGTATAAGTTTGATTTTAACGGGGAAAATATTGAAAATTAGTTTAAAACTTTTTTTTTTAAATATTAACCATGCGACAGTAAAACGCGAATGAAAAAATTCATTACTGTCAAAGTGTATTACAACCAATTACGTAATTATTCTAACAGCTTGCTAGGTGAAAGGGCAATTATATGTGTTAAAAGATTAAGTTGTAAAGATTCATAGTTATTTTTAAATGTTCTTTGTCCTTCCAGTTTGTCCTAAGTGCTTTTCCAGCAATGTTTTTTTTTTTTTTTTTTTTTTGAGCAATCACGATTGCTTATTGTTCTCATTTGACTGTTTTTGGCGTTCCTATCATTTTATTTTCCCACCGCCACCCTCCGCACCATCACCGTCGACGGGCTCCTCACGATGCTGCTCCTCTAGCGAAAGCCATCTCCAGGTTGCATCCATGTCCTACACACACGCGCATACACACACAACTACACACACAAACAATTATACACACATACTCACACATACAAACACATATGCATACATATAGACACCCACACACACACACACAAAAACATATACACACGCATACACACAACTACCCACACATTCATGCCTGCAAACAGACACAAACACATATGCCTACACACACATACACATTCTGGTCTTTGGGGGACCGGGCCCGTCCCTATGCCGGTCCCAAGCCCGGGTAAATGGGGAGGGTTTTACGATGGTGTAGCATCCACGTATGTAAAACGACCACTCTTTACTTGCGTTTGAGCAGATTTGTATCTGCCCAATGGCTATCGAGTGGAACAGTGAGTAGGCAATGGGCATCACCGGAGTCAGGTCCGTACCTGGGTCCACGGTGTCTAGAGTCGTAAGTGGTTTAGTTCTCGTTCCCTTACGGGTAAGGGGGCCCCGGCCGAAAGGTCCGTTCTCTGGAAGCCCTAGATGGCATAGCAGAGCGGGGTTCCCTGTTTCGTACCCCCCCCACACATACACACATTCATACACACAACTACTCACACACTTATGCCAGCACACAGACACAAACACACATGCCTACACATACCCCCTACACACAAACACAACTACACACACGCACACACACAAACACATATACACACATACACACATCTATACACCTACACACACACATACAAACACATATGCATACATATAGACACCCTCACATACACACACAAAAACATATACACACGCATACACACAACTACCCACACATTCATGCCTGCACACAGACACAAACACATATGCCTACACACACATACACATACCCCCCCCACACATACACACATTCATACACACAACTACTCACACACTTATGCCAGCACACAGACACAAACACACATGCCTACACATACCCCCTACACACAAACACAACTACACACACGCACACACACAAACACATATACACACATACACACATCTATACACCTACACACACACATACAAACACATATGCATACATATAGACACCCTCACATACACACACAAAAACATATACACACGCATACACACAACTACCCACCCATTCATGCCTGCACACAGACACAAACACATATGCCTACACACACATACACATACCCCCCCACACATACACACATTCATACACACAACTACTCACACACTTATGCCATCACACAGACACAAACACACATGCCTACACATACCCCCTACACACAAACACACATACCCCCACACACAAACACACACGCCTACATACACAGACTCGTGATTGCGAAAAACATAATTTGAATTCAAGAGGACAAAATTCAAATTAAATTTTTGACTTATTTTTAATTTGCTTTTCTTTGTCCAAAGCGATTTTTCTGATAAATATTGTGTTAAAAATTAAGGCAATCATGTTTAATTATATTAAATACTTACAAACTTACATGAGTAAAATTACTTCGGATTATGGATTTTAATTATTTTTTTATTTATTTTTTTTTTCTGCAATGCAGACGGGGCAGTAGAATTGTTCAAAAATACATGTAAAAAAAAAAATCTCCTAGATAACAGGACACCCCTCAATCTTTTAAGACTTGTGGATAGTAATACAGTAAAACCTGTAAAGTTGACTACCCTTGTAAGTTGACCACCTGTCTATGTGGACCGCTTTTGTCAGGAACGGAATTAGTCCTATCTCATATAATAAAGGATAACCTCTCTAACTTGACAACCTCTCAATCTTGACCACCTGTCTATCTTGACCACTAATGTACGCCAAATTTGGTTTGAAGTATTGTAAAAAACCCTTTGTAAGTTGACCACTTGGTTTATTTTTTAAAACTTTCTTCAGCAAATTATTTTATTATTATTATTATTATTATTATTATTATTATTGATATCTTTCTAAAAATGTTTTTAAATCTTTGATAAGAGACTAGCATTTTACTAACTAAACGCAGCATAAAGCTTATGCTGCTCTTTATTCTCCAAACTTGTTTTTCATTTGTTTTTCAATTTGAGATAGCTTTTTGTTCTCTGTTCAATGAAAATAGGTGTCAGTAGAAAAGTTCAAAGTCTTTTCTTTCAGTTGCAATATATTGTGGCAACACAGGAATTGTGCTAAAAAGAGCAGGCTAGGATCTATACCTTTTGGACCCCCAGGCAACAAAATATGTAGGGTCCCTCCCTAGTGGCCAGCAGTGTCTAATTGTAAAGTGAATAAGTCTTAGGGCTAGTTTTTTTCTATTTTTTTCTTCAATTCCTGGGGCCGTTAGCCCCTTTAAGGACGCGGACCCCTCGCTCTGTGGGTACGCCATATGTACGTCTGCTAATGAGTAAAGTTACATGTTTCTGGTGCAAGGGATAAAGAGATACATTTTAATTTTGCCTTTATGAACTGGGAGAGTCGCGCTTACTGCTGTTTGTGCTATAAGTTGTACAAAAAAGGCTTGAAAAAGAAAGTAAGTTGAACTTGAGATTAATAAAAAGCGTGAAATATTATACTAAAATTAATTGAATATGGAGAAAGACAGAGAAAATACCTGGTACATATGGAATTTCTAAAACTACAGTGTCTAATATAGTTAAAAACAAGGACAAAACTAACAAAATTATTTGAATAAAATTTTTAATGATTGTTTCACTTTCAATAATGTTAAACAAAGTGGGTTGAACAGAAAGAATAAGGGTGAGTTACTCAAAAAATGAATACATGGTGCTAAAAATGACAAAAAAAAAAAAAAAAAAAAATACCGCCCTTTATAAGTTGACCACCTGTTTAAGTTGACCACCAAAGTACTGCACCGCGAGTGGTCAACTTACACAGGTTTCACTGTATACCGAAAGAATTTTTGCTTCATACTTCAACCGAAAGAGGGCGCTCAACCCCCTCCCCCAAACTTCATAAGTATGGGGAGGGGCGTTAAAAATACATTGAACTGAAAACATAATGCTACATATTATAATATATATACTAGTAATATGCATATATATTGCAATAAAATAATTATTTACCAAAAAAAAAACGGGGGAAATGAAATGTTTCTAAATTTGTGGCATTTTCTACGCTTTGGCTAATGTTAAATTAAGGGATCATTGAGCACCCCCTTAAAATTTGAGTAAGAAGCTAAAACTTTTACAGCATAATACTATTAGTAAGTGTAAAAAAAAAAAAATTGGGGGTGTCCTGAACTCTAGCTGAAAAAAAGTTTTTTTGAACCACCCTAAGGGGCAGTGTACACGATTTAGAAATGAAAGACGGTGAAAGGAATTTTTTACATTATAATTAGAGGGTGCCTTGGTCATTAATGTACGAACATGGAAAAAGTAAAAAAAGAGACGAAACACTCTTAATTATACGTGCTAGGGAATTAAGAAAGGTGCCAAGGGAGAAGGATTCAATTCTTTTTTTTTTAATTCCGTGAATAAAACTTTTATATGGATACAAAATAAAATAAACATAAAATATGTTCTGTTAAGACGACAAATCAGACGCCGATAATCTGTGAACGCATTTTAATGATACCAAAGTGTTTTTGCTGGGAGTACGCATTCATTTAGTAATACACAAAAAGGCATGAAAAACATTAAGCACCCCTACCATAGACGATGCATTTTCATTTCTAAGAATACATTTAAAAAAAAATATTCGTTTATCAACTTCTTGAATGTTGCAAGAATTACTGACTTCAGAGGCTAAAGATACTGATTTCGGCACTGATTTAGATACTGATAATACTGATTTACAGCCCGGTTATCACGTGAAACAACCGAGCTGTTGGCATATTGCATGTATTGTCCGTTTTTCAGGAGAAGGCACTTCGCCACGTCTCCTCGAACGCAGAGTTCTATTTTACGCGGGGGTGATCGGTAAACAATCCACGCGCTTCTAAAGGAGACAAAACCAGACATCTTTAACTTGGGCGTGCATTTTAATGTGCAAAAAAGTCTTAGTGTCCTCCACATCACTTGCTTCACTTGTCTGTTGCCATTTTAGTTACTCTTACATTTTAAAAACTGCTGCTGTTGCAACAAAATGCTATGATCCGAATAGACATTCTGCCGAAAACAGTGAAATAGAATCATTGGATGCCACGTAAGGAGGGAGGAGTCAAGAGCCTTCTTGTAGAACAATAGTTCTGCCCTATACCCGAGCTTTGCCTTCGATTTTCGAGTTAAACCGCATCATGGCTTCGGACTTCCGCTGGTGAGAAAAACTTACTTTATCTACCAATGTGTTACACTCTCAGCTTCAAGGAGATGACATATGCCTCCAACTCGGTTGTTCACTATTCCAGACTAATGCGTCGTTAACAAGGACGAAACAGTAGTCTCTGGATGTGATAACTGGACTGTCAGGATAACACTTGCAAACATCCAGCAATTAATCGAATGTCGCTAAACACTGTACATTACTCAGTACACCACGCATTTAAATCCAAAATACGTGAAACGAACAGTAATTCGAAAATCACAGCGCAAGCGCTAATACATTCACAGACAGCAGTGATAAACGAGACTGAACAGTTAAAAAGCTAACTCTCTCTCTCTCTCTCTCTCTCTCTCTCATTAACAAGACGTCCGGTGTTTTACACCCACCAAAGAAATATCAAGAAAATCCTACTACGTTCTACCAATTTCTCATATTTTCTTTTTATTCCCTTCACGAATCTTATCCGGGGTACATATACTTCGTACGAATGTTGGGGGGTTGTATATTCATTACAAGAAACAATTTACAGGTTAAGTTACTACACTGTTAAAAAATTTCCGGAAAATTTACGGTAATTGTTACTGGCATCCATGTTGCCAGTAACTATTACCGTAAAAATCAAATGTTGCTGTAAAATTTTACGGTTTCCTTGGTAGGCCGCAGCAACCAATTGGCGCTGGGATTGCTTATTTCTCCGGTAAAAATTACCGTAAAAATCAGCGATGCGTTAGCCCGCCATTTTACAGTAACAATTACCAGAAAATCTTCCTGAATTTTTAACAGTGTACGATAGTTTTATATGAAAATTAATGGAACAAACGCCAAAATTAGCCAGATTACATCAAATTAATCATGAAAACAATTACTATTTACAAAATTTGTAACAATACTTTAAAGCTGAATAAAAATCTCACCCTTCACTAAGACCTGGGACAGATGCAATACAAAGAATTCTTGCATTTGCAACACTGGCACTGGAAACTATAGCCGGCTCATCTCTGAAAGTTAAGATACACACTTGTCCAACATATCCATCGCTGCTGCATACCCAAAGGTCAGGAAGTCCGCTTCCTTTAGGGTCTTCGCACACCGCTGCCGCGCAGGTAATCTATGGGGAAGAAGATTCATCTTCATGGACTTTGTCTAAGTTTCGAAAAGAAGGCCTGAATATCCTTAAACTGATGGTAATTAATATCAAGGAAATAGTGATAATGGTTAAAATAATACTGTAGTCTATGTATTTAGAGTCAGCGTGTCCAGACCAGATAATTCTTCCACTCTCCTTTATTTTCCCCCTCTGGCTGTCATGGTTATGACTTTATGAATTTTTCCCCACGTTGCTTTTGCAACTATCATGCGCTGCACAAGCACTATGGGGAAACGTTCACAGTACCATTACCATGACAACCAGAAGGGAAAAGTTATTTGGTCTTAACAAGCCGATTCTAAATACATGAACTATGGTAACACAGTGGAACTATTTGTAACTCCATCTCTGTTAAGCTCGAGTTTTCAGCTTTTATAGTAAAACTAGTGGTACCCGCACGGCTTTGCCCGTAGTAGAAAATTAAAAGGTCATTTGGTTCGCCTTCATATCTACAAATAATGGATGATGAATTTCTCGCCAATTGGCTATGTTCATTCGCTCTCCCATTTTACGTCATGATAATTTCGTAATTTACTCGTCCATCTTATGATAATTTTGCTCCGGAAAATGTTCTTAAAATTGAAATAGAAAAAGAAAAAAATCGGGTTTTCGAAAAATCGCTTCGAGGTGCACATCCCTATGCTACAAACTAACTTTGTGCCAAATTTCATGAAAATCGGCCGAACGGTCTAGGCGCTATGTGCGTCACAGAGATCCAGACATCCTGACAGAGAGACTTAGAGCTTTATTATTAGTAAAGATAAAGACAAGCCTGTAGATTATAAAAGTAACAGGTAGTTTTTTTCTAACCTCCTCTAAACTGTTTTCCAATGAATCATTTTCTGTAGGAAAGCGCGTATCACAGGAAACCCTACTGCTATTTGATTGACTGGCATAAACCTTTTAAAACTGAAATAGCGTTTCACTTTTCAAACATATGATCATCATTTATTATTTGTGACAAGTTTTAACTCACTTAGTGGAAGGGCTTGGGGCAAGAATGCGATATGCCACGTGATGCGAATTTTTCATTAGACCAACTTCCAACTGATAAAAAATATTTGTAGAATTTTTCAAAGGTATTAAAACCAGAACTCCAAATGACATAATCCATTGTCATGTTTGTTTCAATTTATTTATGAGAAACAAAACTTTTTATCGAAAAGTCAATCCTTGTGGTTTCTCACATTTCTGCCCCGTGATAGAAACCTTGACTAATAATAAAGCGGAAAGTCTCTCTGTCTGGATGTCTGTGACGCGCATAGCGCCTAGACCGTTCGGCCGATTTTCATGAAATTCGGCACAACGTTAGTTTGTAGCATTGGGGTTTGTAGCATCTCGAAGCGATTTTTCGAAAATTCGATTTTTTTCTATTCCTATTTTAATTTTACGAACATTTTCCGGAGCAAAGTTATCATAAGATAGACGAGTAAATTACGAAATTATCATAACGTGGAATGGGAGAGCGAATGAACATAGCCAGTTGGCGAGAAATTCGTCATCCGTTATTTGTAGATATCCAGGCGAACCAAATGACCTTTTAATGTTCTACTACGGGCTAAGCCGTGCGGGTACCACTAGTAGAAAATAATGTATTATACTTCCGTGTTAATTAGAAATAGAAAAAGAGATTTTTTTTTTTTTTTTGCATTGCATATGCAATGTATGTAAGGTTGCTTACTAAAAAAATACATTTTTTGTTCGATATTTTTTTGAAAATGTCCTGTATTTTGTCACATCACATGTATCTGTATTTTGTTACTACATACCTAAGTCAACCAAATCGCTGTCCACTACGGTGGCAACCGTTTATATGAATCACGTTTTTTCTAAACAGTTTTGATTTCATAAAGCGGCTGATTCCATAAAGCGACTGATTCAATAAAGCGGCTGATTCAATAAAGCGGCTGATTCAATAAAGCGGCTGATTCCATAAAACGGCTGATTCCATAAAGCGACTAATTCAATAAAGCGGCTGATTCAATAAAGCGGCTGATTCCATAAAGCGGCTGATTCAATAAAGCGGCTAATTCAATAAAGCAGCTGATTCAATAAAGCGACTAATTCAATAAAGCTGGATTTTATTTTGTTTTTGACAATTTGATTCATTAAAGTGGTTAATTCAATTAACCACTGATTCAGTTAACCAGCGTGCCATGTAGTGTAATAGAAATCAATACCAATTTTGAAGTAAAAAATAAATGTGTTTTTATACTTTTCGGTGTAACAAATAACGTCATTTCACTGGTTTGATACAAAAATACTCCTGAAGAATCCCCAGGGAGACTTTTTGAAAATATTATTTATGATTCTTCTTATCAAGAAAAAGCGAATTCTTCTTTGTTTTCGGTAATCGAAAGATAGATATCAACACCACTTTTCATTTGCTACCTTCTGCTTTCTTTTCCACCTTTCAGTATTGGATTCGTCATTTTTTGTTTGTTTTTTAGATACTCTATTTTTTTCGGTGGTTGGACTTCTGGATCACTTTTTGTTTTCCAGTAGATACTTTTCCGTTAGATGTACATTACTTGACTTTTTTTTGGTGATGTTATTTTGTTTCTCTCTATCTGAAACTACAAATTTCGTAGTTGGCGACCATATCTGCGCTTCAGGGCGGTCATTCCAAGCTCGTCAGCTTGCGAGATCGAGATTCTCTCTCACGTGATCGGTTGTGACGTAGAAACGTCCAAGAGTAGTATTCTAATCTACTCGAACCTAGCCGAAAGCTAAGTTCGAGTAAATTAAAATGCTACTTTGCGACATTTCTACGTCACAACCGATCACGTGAACGAGAATCTCGATCTCGCAAGCTGACGAGCTTGGAATGACCGCCCAGGTTCTAAACTCAAGGGTTGCCGTATTTTGTAGATAAGTAAAACCTGTCTACAACGATACCGTTGGGACCTAAAAAATGTTGTTATAGACAGGTTATCGTTGATAGACAGTTCGACTATTCATGCTGACATTTTTCTGGGACCAAGGAAAATATCGTTATTGACAGGTTTATTGTTATAGACAGTATCGTTATACATAGGTTTCACTGTATCTCCATTTGTTTTAAGCAATTTTTCTATTGCCGCCAAGATGGAAAGTAAGTAAGTTGCCAAACCAAGGGACGTACCTGAAACGGAAAAGTACCTTCCAGTTTTGCGACATTTTCCGAGACGTTCTTTTCAAATATCATACTGATATACGATATACAAATTGAAATAAAAACAGAGTTGACCATCCACAAAAACTGGACGTTCTTCCTGTCCTTATGTTTTTGGCGGAAGGTCGAACAGTTTTTCCAAGTTTAGTTTCATTACAATCAACTTATTTTTGGATGTGTTTGGTGGAGAAGACTTCACCGTCTGCTTCGTGCAGACGCACAGTGTTTCGATTAATAGAAGCTAGGTGGACAAAATTCAAGTTCAGAATTCATCATTTCATCCCACAAAATTAAAGTGTTCCTAAATTCGCATGATCTAATTGTTCAAGATGGATATTATTTATACTGATAAGTGCTGTTGTTCCTTAATTTAATTACTCTATCTGATAATTAAACAATGTAAAAATTTTTTTGAAGATAAACGAAGGAGTTTTTGCACGTTTAAAACCTTTCAAGTGATGGTAATGGTTTTACCCGTTTGTACCCGGGCCAAATTTTCAGTATATAATAGCTGCACTTTTCCCATAATTATTGAGGCGTATTATAGTCAGCACACTCTTGTGCAACATATTTTTTTGTCTCTAGAGTACTTTCTTTGGAGTAGGGATTTTTTTGAAGAATGATGGAAGCACCCAAAGCTTTGGGTAAAAAACATATTGTAACGGATTCGGTGAGGCTTCCAACTTCTCGAAAGGACGACACAGTTCTTGATAAAAACACAGGAGCTTTATTTACACTATGTACAGGAGAAATCGTTAACAACTTCTAAATTAATCATCAGCAATTAAGCAAATATCACTCAACACCGTAAACTTAACGGCTACACACGTATTTACTTCCAAATACGAAAACAACACAGCGAAATGCCTCGCTATAAACAGAGCAAATACGCTCTCAGTTCGAAATCTCAATCGAAACTCTCCTTTTTATCACGCAGGACGCTTTTATAAACATCGAAGAAGTTTCCACAACATTCTTACTGCTTCTCGAAATGCGTAGACCGTTATCAAATTTTATCAATGAAAAGAAAAGGAAATAGGGGGTCGCATACTTCAGCCGAATGAAAAGGGGTTGTATATTCATTACGGGAAACTATTTACAGGTTACGTTACTACAATAATTACTATTTACAGAATTTGTAACAATATGTTGTACTCGAGTGTGCTGACTATAACGCGTCTTATTATTCAATGGGAAAGTTGCAGCTACTATATACAGAAAATTTAGCCCGGGTACAAATGGGTACAAGTCATTGCCATCACTTGAAAATTTTGAAACAGGCAAAAAAATCCTTCGTTCGTCTTTAAAAATTTTTAAAATATTGTTTAACTATCAGATAGATTCCTTAAATTAGGGAAAAAAAGCACTTACCAGTATAAAAAATATCCATCTTGAACAACAAAACCATATGAAATTAGGAGCACTTTAATTTTGTGTGATGAAATGATGTCTGGAACTCAATTGATTTATTCAATTACAAACGGATACGTACCTTTGAACCTTATTACTCAAGTGACGGAAAGGAGTTAGGCATAAACTAATAACTAAGTATCATGGGGTTTATTTATTGGGGACATAACCTATATTTAGGTTATGCAAGGCATAAGTTAGGTTATGCAAGGCTTAGGCAAGATAAAAAATATTTATCTTGAACAACAAAACCATATGAAATTAGGAACACTTTAATTTTGTGTGATGAAATGATGTCTGGAACTCAATTGATTTATTCAATTACAAACGGATACGTACCTTTGAACCTTATTACTCAAGTGACGGAAAGGAGTTAGACATAAACTAATACCTAAGTATCATGGGGTTTATTTACTGGGGACATAACCTATATTTAGGTTATGCAAGGCATAAGTTAGGTTATGCAAGGCTTAGGCAAGATAAAAAATATTTATCTTGAACAACAAAACCATATGAAATTAGGAACACTTTAATTTTGTGTGATGAAATGATGTCTGGAACTCAATTGATTTATTCAATTACAAACGGATACGTACCTTTGAACCTTATTACTCAAGTGACGGAAAGGAGTTAGACAGAAACTAATAACTAAGTATCATGGGGTTTATTTATTGGGGACATAACCTATATTTAGGTTATGCAAGGCATAAGTTAGGTTATGCAAGGCTTAGGCAAGATAAAAAATATTTATCTTGAACAACAAAACCATATGAAATTAGGAACACTTTAATTTTGTGTGATGAAATGATGTCTGGAACTCAATTGATTTATTCAATTACAAACGGATACGTACCTTTGAACCTTATTACTCAAGTGACGGAAAGGAGTTAGACATAAACTAATACCTAAGTATCATGGGGTTTATTTACTGGGGACATAACCTATATTTAGGTTATGCAAGGCATAAGTTAGGTTATGCAAGGCTTAGGCAAGATAAAAAATATTTATCTTGAACAACAAAACCATATGAAATTAGGAACACTTTAATTTTGTGTGATGAAATGATGTCTGGAACTCAATTGATTTATTCAATTACAAACGGATACGTACCTTTGAACCTTATTACTCAAGTGACGGAAAGGAGTTAGACAGAAACTAATAACTAAGTATCATGGGGTTATCATTGGGGTTCTTTATTGTTTGCATTATCCCACTATAAAAGTTTAGAATTTTGAACATAACTTTTGTCCACCTAGCTCGTACTAATCGAAACACTGTAAGACGGTGAAGTCTGCAAAACGTGTGATCTGCGCAGGATCATCTGCAAAGGGGGTGTAAGGTGTGTACAACTTCTTATCGAAATTCGCTAAATTTGGCGACTTTTCTTAATGAGGCCTCATACTTCGACAACGGGACATGAGGGCAAAAATTTTACGCTTCCAAAAGCATGTTTTACTATGGATCTTTTGATTGATACATATTTAGATCATTTTTATTCTTACAATATCGAATAGTTTCCTGGTTAGAACAAGAAAAATAATTTGAAAACTTACTTGCAAGCCTGCTCGAGTTTTCCTTATTGGTAATGAGCAAAGGAATTCAGGTGGACAGCTTTTCTCAGAGCACTTATCTGTTAAAAATACATACATTCGTTTTATAAGAGCTGCAAAAAATATTTCGAAAACGTTATAGACAGTTAGAATCTTGTTTATCGGGACTTTCGTTTTATTCGGTTCAAATTCGAAGAGTTAAAAAATTATATTTACTTAAATCAAGGGTTCTCAAATTTTAGACATTGCAGCTCCCTTTGAGACTCAGTTTTTTGGCGACCCCCCAAAGTTTTAATTCTGTCTAAACCCTAAAACAATAACTAAAAATGACAGAAATAGTTAAGTTTTATCCTTAGAAACACAAGTAACTAGTAAAAGTAAACATGAATTTTTGTCTCTTGAATAATTTTATAGTTGGAGACAGTAGTAGACGCGTGTTTCGGAGTTACGAGGAACCCTTTTTTTCAATGCAAAACTTTGAGTAATATTTTGCATTGAGAAGGGGGTTCCCTGTAACCCCGAAACACGTGTCTGCAGTAATCTGCTAATTTTGGGCGTCAAAACTTTGTCGATTGCCACTTACTTCTCCGCACGAAGATATTTATTTATTCCTCACTTAATTGTGATTTTAAACATTAACGCAAATATATAACAGCAAATATATTTTGAAAAATATATGTGGCAATTCTGCGATAAGTGGAATTAGTTCTCTGAAGAGCCTAGTTAAAGAAAAGTAAGAAAATTCATTTGTTTAGGAGCTCATTATGAGAAGAAATACAAAATATTTTTTCTACTAAATGAAATATTTGTTGAAGAACGTTTTATCACCCCCCTCCCACCCCGAGCGTATTTTAGAATACAATATTCAGTTTAGAAGTTCAATGTTCGAAATAATTCAGTTTGAAAGGTTTTTTTTTTTCCACGATAAAAGTAGTGTAGTAGGAAATTTTCATTTTGAGAGTTATTTTAGAGCAAATGTTAAAGCAAATAAACTTTATATAATGCATGGAAAAAATTTCAACATAAGAAATATAGGTTTTATTTTCTAAGACGAACCATTTAAGTCAAGAAGTTATTGGTTTGACGTAGTTCCGTGAACAAACTCGCAACTGACAAATTCGGATGTTTTTTTTTTTTTTTAAATTATCTTCGAAAATTTCTCCTTAGGAAACGTACATTAGACAAAAAAAAAATATATTCAACTGAAACAGTGGCGTCAAAAGCGCTCAAAATATTTTCTCATGAAAGCGTTTCGCTGAACTGAATGACAAAATAGCCAAAATATCAGCCATTGGTCATCGGTACTTTAAAAAGCAATTATTTCTTGAACAAGTATACGTTTTTTTAACATCTATTATGGATATTATAATATTCATTTTTTCTTCGTGACGCATTGTTATATGCTATTTTCATTTCGGAAAATAAATTTATGTTTTTTTAATTGTTTTAGTTGCCATGTCAGCATGGTGCACTATAATTATGTTTTTATAGGACTAACAGTATTTCTTACTTTTCTTGTAGTTAAAAGTCATGCTAAGAGGCTGTTTCATTTAGCTTTGGTGTAAATTCAAAGTCGTTTTCGTCAAAAATATAATTTGTAACTTAAAATATAGTTTCTAAAACAAAAAAGGTTCAAGCATGTCTTTTTTTTTTTTTTGTTGAAAAAATGTCAAAATTTCACTTAAAAAAAAAAAAAAAGACAAACAAAGCCAAACTTGTTAGTCAAACACGTCCTAAAATGGCACAGTAAAATAGCAATAAAAAGAACAATAAAGGATTTTTTTTCGATGAAAGACCAGCCAAATAATACACAAAAAATATTGGTTTAGTTGTAGGGAAAGTTGGGTGATGCAATAAAAAGAATTTTAAAAAGATATTCTGATTTAACACTTTTAAGGCAGCTTAAAAACTCAAACATAATTTTATGCTGTGAGCTACGGCAGTACCTTAGACTTATAGAGGCTCCAGGTCGTTCGAATAAATGAAAGTTCTTGTTCAACAAGAAGAAAAAATAATTGAGCAAAGGTACAAAAACAAACTACTGTGCGCAGTACAAATTGTATTTTTAATTCAAGAGATTAAAATAAAAAACTATACAAGAGAAAAGTACATACGTACATTACAGAAATATAAAATACCACCAACAAAAATTCATTACTTCTCTAACTTTTCTTTTATTTATGCAGTATGTACATCTAAATGACTTATTCGGCAAGTTACTGCGCTATAGCCAGGGCTGAGGCAGACATACATGAAATACACCGCCAGCTCAGTCATTCCAGCCGAGGACTGCAGTTTCGTGCTCATTAGCACTCGTCAGACCGGCTTAGGAAGTGACTGAGCTGGAGGTGGAAAACCTCTTAAGGAAGCCAAGAGTGCCAAACAAACTGGTAGCTAATATAGAATTAGCACTGACCAGATGAGTGACTGAAGTAATGGTTCGGTTCAACTCAAAGATTGAAGACAATGCATGGTATTTTCAATAAGTTACCGCCCTATAGCCAGGGCTAAGATAGACATACATGAAATACACCGCCAGCTCAGTCATTCCAGCCGAGGACTACAGTTTCGTGCTTAGTAAGCCGGGCTGATGAGTGCTAATAAGCACGAAACTGCAGTCCTCGGCTGCAGAATGACTGAGCTGGCTGGCGGTGTATTTCATGTATCTAAATGACTGTCTGGATTAAGCGAAATCTGGTTTAATAGGGTCCGGATTAATAAAAGTGAAGTGTACGTACAAAAAATAGTTTACTCACTAAGCTTCTCCTTTGTTTCCAAAAACGCAGCTTCCCATGTCATTCTCTGCTCAGGATTTGGAAACGTCACCAGCAGGTTTTCTACTTCGTCGCTGTTATGAAAATAATTGAAAACTCTTAGCATATTTGTTTTAAATTTCTAATAAGTATGATATTCCTACTAATGCACTTACATAACCGTTATATTCATTTACATAACTATGAGTTTTTAAGGTATTGGTTAAAACAATGCATCAAGTGGCTTTATGAATATAGGTATGATAAATGAAATATATACCTTTATTCTGAAAAGTGAAATAAGAAATAACAACTTTAAAAAGCACAAGTTGCGGATTATTGCAGACACGTGTTTCGGCGATACAAGGAACGCCTTTTTTAATGCTAAAGGAATGAGCTTACGGATGAAAAGGCGTCGGATGTCTTTTCATCCATAAGCTCATTTTTTTTGACGTTGTTATTTCTTAATTTAGGTATGCTAATTCATTGGAAACATGCTTCAAATGGCCTACTAATAAGAAGTTCCGCCTAGAACTAAACGTGCCTACTTTCCCGTATATCCATACTACTTTCTAGTATCTGATCAATATTCTCTAAAATAGCTAAAATCGCAAATTATTTCAAACATATTTTTTTTAAAAATATTTTAAGCCGATTTCTAGGAATAAAATATGCCTCATTCATCTAAAGAATTAGATGCGTAAAAAAATAATAAATAAATAAACGAACAAATAAAATAGCAGCACCTTTTAAACAAAGCAGCTAATACTTTTTTCCATTAAAAAAAAAAAAAAAAAAAACCCTTCAAACGCTTTCAAACAGAAAAAAAATTAAAGTTGAGAAGCTCATTAAACGAAATACATCATATCAAAAAAAAAAAAAACTTTATTTTTCCCTTGTTGCCAAAAAATAATTTTTTAATGAATTAATGTACTTTGCAAAATAAATAAAAACAATAAAGTGTCAACTTAAAGAAATAATTTTCGTTGTCAAACAAAAAAAAAAGTCGTCTTAATGTAGAAACACAAAGGACTTCCAGTTTATTCGACAAAAACTGAATACATAAATAAAAAAAAAGTCAATAATTATTTCACAGTTAAAACCATGGCCGCGGAGTCGAGTCAATCTCATTTTGGGATAAAAGAGTCAGATTCGGGAGCTGAAGGTATTTAATTCAAAGACTCGGAGTTGGAATCGGTCATTTCCCATAGAGAACGAAACTCTGCCAATGTTTGCGGAGTCGGAGTTGAATATTCAAGAATTAATATTCAGTCATTTTTCCTCTGTGTATAAATTTTTGTTAAACCTACGCAGTCAGAGTCGAAGTCGGGGAGTCCGACTAATTTTCGGGCACTGGAGTCGGAGTCAGATGCTCTAGAATTCTCGGAGTCGGGGTCAGGAGTTTGTCGTCAAGAGCTATTTCCAACAAAATTTGTTTAAAGTAAATCCTCTTTTAAGTGCGGAATCTATATTGACTTTCAGTGTCCCCGTAGGCGCTAATGTTAAGGGATTTGAATTGTTAAAAATTTATCGGAAAATAGTTCAAATCAAAATGATATATGTTTTTCATCAAAAGCTTTTTCCTACAAGTTTTTTTGAAGCAAATTCGCCTCTAAGATCGGAATTGCATTGAATTTCCCCGTAGGCGCTAATGTTAAGTTTTTTTTTTTTTTTTTGAAAGTTCAAAATTGAACGAAAAATAGTTCAAATCAAAGAGTGAAATATGGGAATGAGGTGTCCTCGCCGAGATCTTTCGAACGAAACAAATTTGTTTGAATCGGACTATTCACTCAAACGTTATTGGAGGATTTGATTTTTTTTTTTTTTTTTGCACAAAATATTGTATTTCAAAATTTATAATGTTATCAATCGAATGCTTTTTCTGTTTATTTTTTTATATTCAGTATCACACACTATATGTAATGTAGACCCAGACTATGTAATGTTGACTTATATAATAGCCAATTCACTGATCGAGTAACGCTTCTGGCGTCACCAACAATGAAACTCCTGCCATAGCATGCTAGACAGCATTGTTTCATTATTGCATCACTTAAAGTTCAATAACTTTATTTTATTTATAATCCGGTAATTTAACTGTTTTACTGGTAAGGCTATCATTTTAGTAGAAGGAAGAGACGAAAGAGTGGTCAACAATGGACGCTATCTACTGGAGTTTAGGGCTAATCCACTGGAGTTAGGGTTACAATTTCAACTATCAGAATATCTCCAAACAGGCAATGGCTTCGTTAAAAAGTAAAAGCAATTTTCACCCGTCATAGGCAGTCCTACCCCGTCCGTTTTCTAGTACTTAAATATTTAGCAAATTTAAAGTTTTGTAAGAAAATATAAATATTAAACTGTACTTTAATACGAAAAAAAAAATTTTTTCAAGGAAAATAAAAGTTTTTTTCTACGAATTCAAAATTTTCGGAAATTTTATGTCACTATTCGAGATCAACTTCTGTAATTTTTACTCTGAGCAAATTTAGAAGTTTAATTGTAAGATATTTCTTCTGATTTCTTTCTTTTTGAGCAATCACATTGCTTATTGTTCTCTCTTGACTGTTTTGATGTCCTATGATTTTATTCCCCCCCCCTCCCTTTGCAGCACCACCGTCGACCGGCCTCACGATGCTGCTCCTCTAGCGAAAAACCGTCTCCAGGTTGCGTCCATATCCTACACACACACGGATACATACACACACCTGCACACACACACATACACACACACACACTCCTACATACACACACACGCATACACTGTAAAAAAAACTGTAAATTTTGAAGAAGTTATCCGTATTTTTTACAGAAAAAAACTGTTCGTAATAAAATACAGGATTTCTTTGTGTTTTTGAATCTGTAACCGGTTATACTTTGTTTTTCTTCGAATCTTCGAAATTTCACCCGCGTGTTTGGATTTTGGTTCTCGTGCTCGAGTTTTTGATCTTATATTTATTTAAAGCGAGTAAGTCTTAAATCGTTTGCAACTTCCATTTCATTGCATCCTAATCAATATTTTATTATTATGTTTTTTTGTCATCTGTTACAGAGGCATATTCGGAAATTTACCTTTGTATACATGTATTTCGTAGTAGTATAGTAAATATTGAAATGGATTTATGAAAGTATAGTTTCATTTTTTAATCTTCATGAAATAATAAATCAGCTTGAATAAATAATAAAAACACGGAAGATTCCTGTAAAATAAACGGAAGAAAACTGGCGTCCTGGCTGACAGTTTTTTTCCGTAAATTTTACGGATTTTTTTACAGTGTACCTACACACTCACACACGCATACCTACACAACCTACACACTCAAACACCTACACACCCTCCTACATACACACACCTACACACACACAAATACACATGCACAAACTCATGCCTGCGCACTGACACAAACACACACACACTCGTGATTGCGAAAAACATAATTTGAATTCTAGATGTCCAAATTCAAATTAATTTTTAATTTTTTTTTTTTTTTTAATTATGAGCATTAGTTTAGGTAAAATCACGGGCAATCTTAGTGGTGACGACAATGATAAAGGTAATTAAGGCCATTAACTATAAATGTACTTACTTGACATTAAACGCAAGCTCCAAACTCATTAACTGAGAACTAGAAGCTTGTTTCTCACTCAGCTGTTTTGAAAGGGTGGTCTGAAGATCTTTTACAGCATCTTCGATGTTCTGAAACAAAACAAAGTTCAAGATTTAGTCTCGGTTCAAAATTTAATTTGGGCCATAGTTAAAACAATATCTATTTCCTTTCTCAGAAGAACAGAGTGCAGTTTTAACCATTTTAGCAATCACCAATTTTTTAACTGTAATCTCTTGCCTTGCAAATGTCTTACGTTTAGTGTAGGTAAGAAGAGCTTTACCGATTGCACCAAGTGCTACAGTTATACCAACCTTCTGTGGAACCAAATATTTGCAGTAGGGGACTGTCTAGACAAGTTCTTTATTCTTATCCCCTTCTGGACTTGCAAAGAGGATTCACATTTTGGATCTTGTCTGACTTCGTAAGACATTGGAGGATAAATAACAACATTTTTTAAAAAATACTAAGCCCTTATCATAATGCACTCAAAAGGATGAAATAACTCTTCTGGGTCATAACTGACAATTTAAGTATTCCTGTAGTTTTCAATTATTCCTAGAAAAATACTTCACAAACGAAGAAAAGTGCGGCTCAAGTCATGTAGAGAATGTTTTATCATTGTCTAGCTTTCAATCATAAATTTGAGTGTTGAAGCATGCATATTTTTCTTAATGGGAAAGTTCGGCTTGAAATGCCTTGAGCGCACTTTTCTCCGTTTGTGAAGTCTTTTTCTTGGAATAATTGAAAACTACAGGAATTACTTAAATTGTCCCTTCTGACCCAGAAAAAGTATTTTATACTTTTGAATGCATTATGATAAGTGCTTAGTTTTTTTTTTTTAATCAATTTTATATTTTTTTTGTTTTTAAACAAAATTTTATTTTAGATTTTCATTTTTTTAACGTTAAGTTGTTCCTTTAAAATTAAACAAATCATTTAGTGAAATTCCGAAGTCTCTAAGTGGTCTAGTTGCTGAGATATAAGCAAAAGAATGGTTCACAGCGTACAAGTTACTTGTGATAGAGATCCCAGTATGTCTCTTTACTTAGCCCCGTTATCAATTATTGGCTAAGATGAGGGTAAAAACCCTAAGAAAGAAACGTCAGTGTATAACTTTCATTCTTGCTCAGAGAAGCCTTGATTCAAAATGTTCATTATGATTACTATGAGCATTAATTACATTTGCAAGGCAATGAAATTTGTAACAATGGTGTTTATATTTAAACATTTAATGGGGATATAACATGACATTTGCAACAATGGTGTTTATATTTAAACATTTAATGGGGATATAACATGACATTTGCTATTTTCCATCCTAACCGAAATAATATTTTTTTTTTCAGAGTTTGAATTTTTCACCGTTAAGTTGTACCTTAAGATTAAGCAATTCATTTAGTGCAATCTAGAAGTCTCTAAGTAGTCTAGTTGCTGATATATAAGCAAAAGCAGGCCTCAGATTACTCCGTGACAATTAGACTAAGTATAATAAAAGTGCTTAACAACACTAGCAACAAAAGGAAGACTAGATAGTAAATACTTTGACTTATAGCTTGTGTTTAATCATTGAAATATCCAATTTTTTTGTAAATATTTTCTTTGTACTTTTTCAAATTCTAAACTTTTGAGAACAGTGATTCTTCCCAATGCAAAGGAAATATCCGTCTTTTCAGTGGATGCCGTTTAGAGTTAACATGTGTACCTTAAATGTAAAATTCAAGTTGACCTGAACAATGTAACTATTGACGGCAAATGTGAAATAAATAAATATACTTTCTCCGTTGTACTTTTTATTAAATTAAACCAAAGGAAGTTACTAAAATCAGCCAATTAGTGTGTGAATAACGAAAAAAAAAAAAAAAAAAAAACAAGTTACATATATCAGAGACAGATTTTCCTCCAAAGCAGAAAAAGAAATCCCTCCAATATTTTCCTATCCTTTATTATAATTTCGATCCTTTCATATCGGTTTCTGATCATTTAATATCGTATATACTTAGCAATACGCAGGGACCATGGTGTTTATTCTTTATCGGTAAGGCGATGTAACTGGTGGGTTACGGGTTCGAACCTTCAGTTGATCGAAGATCCAGAGGTAATGGTGACTGTAGCAAGTTAAATATATCATGATCACATGGATCAAACTTATTGAAATGTTGCAAGATGGAGATTGCATGTATCATGTGCTGTCTGTGCTACATCGAACTTCTACCTTAGTGGTGTTCTGTAAACAGAAGCAGTGAATTTTTGCCTTAAATCTGGTACCATCGTCTATTTCAGCTTGATTACCCTTGTAGTTTCAGAAACATAAACAATTAAGAGTGACCGAAACCACCGATGCTTTGTGACACAAATGCTCGTATTTATTAGACGTTTCGATTTTTAATGGAACCTTTTAATGATTGAAGAAGACTTCGATCGGTGGTTAGGCTGTCGAACCTCGGGGCGAATCGTCTGGATTTTCTTTCATCAAAATCATTTACGGATGTAAATAAAACTCCCGGCAAATAAAAAACTGCTGAAGATTCGATGCAGTATTTACAGCCCATATTTACTCTTACGCATGAGAGACAGGCAGTAGCGTAACTAGGGATTGGCAGGAGTGGCTCTCGCCAGGGGCGCAGCAGCCAGGGTGACAGCATTTCGACTGATTAAAAAAAAAAATTTAGGAGATTTTTTTTGTTTTTTTATCTTTGCTTATGTATAGAATTTGAAAAATGCTTACAGAAAATTAAAAAAAAAACCTTGCAAGAAAAGGAGCTAGAGGGGATATATATATATATATATATATATATATATATATATATATATATATATATATATATATATATATATATATATACATATACATATACATATATATATATATATACATATACATATATATATATATATATATATATATACATATATATATATATATATATATATATATACATATACATATATATATATATATATATATATATATATATAGATAGATAGATAGATAGATAGATACATATATATATATATATATATATATATATATATATATATATATAAAACAAGAGATACAATTTAAGACAAATTTAAAATAGAAATTCAAAGAAATTGAAAAATCAACGACATTAAAAAAAATTTTTGGGACCTTCCCTCTTGCTAGACAGAAAGGGCCTTGTGAACTTTAGGACCAATCCCCCCCTTGATAAAGTGTTGGTCCTGGGTTCACCTTTTTCATTTTCCATTTTGATGTTCTCGCTTTTTTCATTTGTATTTTGACTGTTTGTGTGAATATATATATATATATATATATATATATATATATATATATATATACAGGGGTGGACTGGCCAGGTCGGCTAGTCGGGGATCGCCGACTGGGCCAACTGCTTAGGGGGGGCCAACTTAAATAGTTGACCCTTTTTTGCCAAACAAATCTTCCTAAAAAAAGTTATTAAGCTCTTGTCCTTCAAATTCAAATCGATATTGTGTATATAAAACGGGAAGAGTTCTATAGAACTGAGATTGATGTTATACATCAGTGGAGCCCAGCCTTTTTTATTTTTACCTCGGGGCACACCGCATATTAGAGGGATATCGCGGGACAGAACAAATATTAAATTCATTTTTTTTCTTGGGAAAACAAGGAAAATGCAAAATAAATACAAACCAAAACTTGCTTACATTATTAACTGCATGGTTATTTTAATGATACTAACTTTAGGTCTGTTTTTTAGAAACCAATGAATGACTACTTGGCTTCAAATTTTGCAACTATCATTTATAAGACCGAATAAAGAAACCGAAGAATGGAGATCGAATGAAAGAAGCAGGTTTGAAATGCTTCAGAATATATTTTACGTTTCATAAAATTGAACAAAACAAAGGGCCATGAGGTCCGCAGGCCGTTGGTTGGGCACCACTGCTATACATGGTACTTCAGTCGTAGACCAGCTATTTTTATGCATCCATTCCATGGGGAAATACATTTAAGGCTATTAAAGAGGCTAATAGCCAAGAAGAGAACAATAGAAGCCATTGGGATAAGGGATCAACTTTTGAGATAAATCGAAAATTTGCTCTCTGCAGCCTCGAAAATTGCTAACTGCCCATTTAGAATTGGGGCAACAAATATGAGAGGGCAATATTCTGGATTGCTGGTCCAATTGGAAAAAGACATCCGTAACATTCACTATGTACTCAGCTGGTTAAGAGACAGATTCTACCTAAATGCCGCAAGTTGGCAATAGATTTCCGTGTTCTATTGTAAATTATTGCTACAAGTACGTACTTTCATCTCAGAATCGCATGCGGGAAACAAGTCTGGACTCCGATAAATTGAATCTGAAACAGGACAAAATTTCGACTTAGAAGGGAGAGCTCTTAAATCTCTCATCACTACCCCTATATTTTGAAACCACAGTGTCGAAAAACTTCCTAGGAAAACCTCAGAATCATCCTCCTTACGTTAGCAAAAACACAGCGTAGAAATTCGTTCTTAATTTTGAAAATTTTCTTAGTGAGAGTACGCTTACTTAACTTAAGACTATAAACACTTCAACGTACACACACTCGTAACGTTTCCCTATGCAGCCAAAAATTGTATTTTTTAATCTTCAATGACAAAAAAGTTCTGGAATATTTTGACTCTTTTGCGCCCCCAAAGACAGCTTAAATAAGGCATTTATTCTCAAAAAAAGCACACCCGTGAACCCTCTAAAATCTAAAAGATTTGAAATTGACTTAAATTCAAGAACGATTTTATGATTAAAGAATCGAGAAGCCTGAACCTCGCACCCCTCATTTCTCCCATATCGTTTCGAAACAAAACCTTATGTCACGTTTCTATAATGTCAAACTCGAAAAACTTCGGAGAAGAGGCTCCTGACTCTACTTTAGGTCACATTAAAGCTTTCTCCTTAAGTCACCAACGATAGTCTACAATTGAGGGCTTTGATGCAAAGACCAGGAAAGGTCCAAATTTTTCTTTTTTTTTTTTAAATTCATTTTTGCGTGTAGACAATGTAGATGTTTCGATTGGTGCAACAACGGGACACAAATGTAAGATCAGACCTCTGCTTTATCTTTACTAATAATAAAGCAGAAAGTTTCTCTGTCCGGAGGATGTCTAGATGTCTGTAGGATGTCTGGATGTCTGTGACGCGTATAGCGCCTAAACCGTTCGGCCGATTTTCATGAAATTTGGCACAAAGTTAGTATGTAGCATGGGGGTGTGCACCTCGAAGCGATTTTTCGAAAATTCGATGTGGTTCTTTTTTTATTCCAATTTTAAGAAAAAAACTATCATAAATTACGAAATTATCATAACGTGGAACCGTAACATGGGCACAAGCCAATTGGCGAGATACGAAATTATCATAACGTGGAACTGTAACGTCGGTACAAGCCAATCGGCGAGAAAATTCACCATACATTATTTGTAAATATACAAGCGAACCAAAAGACCTTTAATTTTTCTATTACGGGCGAAGCCGTGCGGGTGCCACTAGTAGTAAATAATATGGGAAATTATAATAGAGTTTATATGGGACACTGATGTCATTTGTGGGTCTTATTAAAAATAAGTCAGCCTGGACTTTCCTGGTTCGTGCTTTAATCCCCTCAATTGTGCTTTTCAGACTTAAATATCGAAAAATTTGCAGACTAAGTCTTCGAACCTTTTTCACGCCTTTAAAGTCATTAAAGATAGCTTAAAATTTCACTTATAGAAATTTCCGTGAGAGAGCTCCGTACCCCTTTTATCTGCACTACAGCCTAAAATTGACTTCAGTTTCAGAAAAAAATGCCACAGGCCAAATGAGGGGCAGTGCGCTTTCACATAAAGGTTCAGTTTTTAAAAATAATGCTAAAAATATTCAGAAATATTCTAATCAGATTCTTTAAATGATTGAAATGAGGAAGTGACGTTTCAAGGATAGGCTTGAAAAAACTTTTGCTTTTGTGAAGTTTTCTTGAAACTTTTAAGGGGCAAGGAGGGTTGATTAAGCTATGTGTCAAATGTTAGCTAAAGCGGAACCTTTCCTTTTAATGTTTCTAAGCATATTATAAGATTACATTTTTAAAATTTCAATGTCGAAAAATTCCAAAGGTGATTCGCCAGATCCCCTTCAGTTTTGAAAAAAGAAAAAAAAATCGTGGGGGAAGTTTTTCTTTCCCCTCTTCTCTAACGTTTCCAAAAACTGTAAAATTGCGGTATTTGACATCAATTTTGAAAATATCGCTTGGAAGGGAACTAGAACCCATCCTCATTAAGCCGATACAAATCAACCAATTTCGAAAAATGTCTGAGGGAATTTACCAGATTCCTCCCTTTTCTCGTGTCTTTTCCAGTATAGAAGCCTAAAGATGTGCCTTTAAGATTTGTAATCATTAGTATCCTTCTTTCAAGGCGTATAAAATAAAAAATGTGTGTCAATGTTAGCTTTATTTTACGTATCAGTTTTCTTCTTTTTTTTAAATCTTTAAACCTTCATTTTAAAACTTAAGGAAAATGCAGGGTTCGTACGGGTCATGGAAATCCTGGAAAGTCATGGAAAAAAAATTAGCAAATTTCAGACCTGGAAAAGTCATGGAAAATTGAAATTTTCTTTCCAAGTCATGGAAATTAATTTGAAGTCATGGAAAAATGTCCTGACCAAAGAGAAAGTAACGGTAGCTAAAAGAGCGTTACAAATATTGAGTGATTTAACAGCATTGCACATAAAAGCTATTAAAACTGGAAAATTGAGCGATCCCAAAAACAAGTCTGAATTTTGAAATCTCTTTGCATCCACGTCTGTAGCAGCCACTCGTCTTTTTTTGCAATGTAATTTTACTACATAGACCATTACTCATTTTTAATTTACTATTTTCAGCACTTTTTATAAATTCTGTGGAATCAAACTTGCAGATTTTTGATTTCGCCCACTCAAAAAATGCGATTAAATTGCATCAGAGTTTTCCATCACTTGTAAAAACTTCATTATTAAACTTATTATAGTTTACCTTAAATTATTGAAGGTTTTAGAAAATGATGATCTTTAGTCTGGCATTGGGATACAGAAATAGGGGATTTCTAGTACACTCTAAAACAGTAGTACCCAACATGGGACCCGCAAAACTAATCCCTGCTACTCACGGCTACGTTCAATGTCAAGAATCAAACACAATGTTCTGGGATTTCTGAACCTATTAATTTATATGCATTTAAAAATGTGCAAATAAGTTAACCAGTAGTTATGAATCAGAAAATTTATTCACTCTACTAACTTTTTTTCAAAAACAAATATTATGAATTTACTAAAGAATGGCTTTACTTAAAAAAACGAAAATACTGTCAGATTATGTTCATGGTTAAATGCGCAGTTTACATTAAAGGGAATTTTGAGCAAATCTATTGAAACTCAGTAATAACTCATTCAATATTTGTCGCATTCATTATCATTCTGCCTGTTAATTAAATTAAGAGTATTTAAGAATCATTATATTCCATTCACTGTATTTTTACTTTGCTTTGAGATTTTAAATTTATGTGATGAAGACAAATAAGAATAGATTTTTAGATGCACACCTAAACATTGCACCGTGCACATGTAATTTTGCAATTACAAGTGCTTCGAGGAGGTATTGGCACTCACGTAGGAGCTAATGCTTTTTTTCTGGAAAAAAAATGGCAAATTTGATATTAAATAGTACTATGCCTTTCTTGTAACAAGGTCATTAAAAATTTTATGAAGTCATGATAAAGTCTTGGAAAAGTCATGGAATATTTTCATCAGAATAGAGTATGAACCCTGAAAATAGGAACTAACGGTAGTTTAAGGTTTTAGCTCGACTTCGGAAGAATCGAGATTCGGCACTAATTACTTGATTTTTTTTTAATTTACAGAGGTGGGGCCAAATTATCCCTTTTCCGATTGGGCCAAAGTCAGCCAGTCCGCCTCTGTATATATATATATATATATATATATATATATATATATATATATATATATATATATATATATATATATATATATATAATATATACGATACGTTACATCTACTGAGAAGGAACATTGAACACCATTGAAAACAATTCTAAAAAAGAAAGTAAGAAAAAAAAAATACAATGCTGTTTCCTATTTGTCGAATAAATTGATCAAAATGTTCAAAGAAAAAAAAAATTGGGAGGTCAAAATGACCTCCAGTGACTTCCCGTGTGGGCGACCCATGGAGGCGCAATTTCTTAAGTTCGCCAGGGGCGCTAGACCCCATAGTTACGCTACCGGAGACAACTAAGCTTTGATGATCTACTGTCCACATCTGGCAAGTTGAGCTCAGCTGCCCGACCGATGAGACAATTCCATTTGTTGAAATAGGGGTACCGTAGAAGCGGGTGACTGTGGTACAGTTTTAGTACATTTCTGACTGTAATTACTCAACATTCATTCGTAAAAACGCAAGTTGCATTATTATTATAGTTTAGGACCTTGGCTTTCGATTCCGACCCTGAAATAATTTAAAACTTTACCCACATCCCCTCCAGAGCAGTTTTTCTTTGTACTATTCGCACCCTCTCATTGCGGGTGAGAATGGTACAGTGCATGTTTCAACGTTTTCATATAGGTTTTGGTGGTTTGCACCATACTCTACCTCACTTATAAAGGGTGTCCCAAAATTAACGCAAGATTTGAATTTGCCACCATTTTTTCCATAAATTGTTGGCAGCCATGAAAAAAGAACAATTTGACAGTTGAGAGTAGGGTTAGTAAAAATGGGGTGTTATTGTACCATACAGCTAGAGAGAGTGAAACATTTCAATGACTGCATAAGGCATTTCCTAGTCGCGTACTCTCTCATTTCGGTGATCAGAATTGGCACCCTAGATCGTGTGATTTAACATTATTAAATTTCTTCTTATGGGGTTATTTGAATTCAAAGGTCTATGTCAGCAAGCCCACAACCACCCGTGCATTACCGTGTTGCGATACCGAGCGCCAATAACAGTAACTGCTTGACCAGCCTCAACTTTCATTATTTTTGAAACAATTGTTCAATAATGAAAGCGCGTTATTGTATCGTATAACGCTCCATTTTTTTAAACCCTAACCTCTCAGCTATCAATTGTTCTTTTTCAGGGTTGCCAACCATTTATTGCAAAAATGGCGGCAAATTCAAATCTTGCGTTAATTTTTGGACACCCTTTATTTTAACGGGAGAGTTGTAGATGTAAGCTATGCTGAAAATTGAACTGTGGAGAGTCAGGTACATCATAAAATCGAGATAAAACAAAAGTTTTATTTTTTTTCATAAGTTTTGAAGATGGATACCAAGTCTTATCATCTTTTTCTCAGGCGACTGCCAAAACTTACCTCGCTTCAACATTGTTGAAACTTCAAACCCACTTGGATCTACACCGGCGATTTTTCCTGGGTACTTTTTCCCCTGATAACTCAACGCACCCTCCAAAATTTTGACTAATTACTCCACCACACTCACTCTCCAAATTGTAAACTTTACACATTTGTAACTGCAGCAACATAAAAACATTTCATTTTTGAATGAAAATTGAAGGTAACTTTCTTTATGTAGTATGAAAACGAAAAGTACTTAAGAAATTGATTCCTTCTGCACTAAAAGTCCACCAACAGGAATTTCCACCTACAAACACGTATCACCAGTTGCTCACAACAAATTAAGTCACAATCAACAGGTTATTCGTCTGGTGAGGTCGGTTTAACAATGATAAAAACTCTGTCATTACCAGAGAAGGTTGGACAATAGCTCCTATTGAAGCTGGGATTCTCTCATTACCAGAGAAGGTTGGACAATAGTTCCTATTGAAGCTGGGATTCTCTCATTACCAGAGAAGGTTGGACAATAGTTCCTATTGAAGCTGGGATATCCCAGAGTGCACTACGAATGCTTATTACGTCAAAACTGGAGTTTGTATCATTTTCTCCATCCAAACCATTCTCACCCGCTTTTACGGTAAGAAAAAAACGGTTTAAGAACTTTTGGATTTAGTTGGCAGTGTTATTGCCCGTTTGGCGAACAATATAATTCATGTAAGAAGTAGAAAAGCGTACAGGATTTTCTCGCCAATAAAAGGGTTGCAATGGTAGCCCAACTCTGAGCCTAACAATAGGGAAGTTTTCGATTTTTCAATTTTATTTTTATATGATAGAGTAACATGTATGAACATCATAGGTGAAAAAATTTTTGCGATACGATAAGTAGTTTTTTTTAAATTAATTTTTAAAGTTCAAGCCCTTGTGACGTCAAATGGCATAGGAAGTGACGTCATGCGCTCTTCCGATAGGGGAGAAGCCGAAGGTCACGCATTCGACTTCGAAGACGAAACGTAAAAGGCTTATCTCCTCGCATTTAACTCCTCGCGCTTCTGGAACATTAAACCTCTCATCCTCTCGGAAATATTCGAATATCATCATTGATGTTACATGAGGAAGTTTATTTAGATTGTGCTTTAACTAATCCGGTCTCCATAGTGTGTTCAAAAGGATTATTGAATTTCTAAAAAATATAAATATCAGCGCGCTCAAAATGTCCCTAGCGAAAACAAGGGATCTTCGGCGGAAGGCTGCCCATTCGCGCCCTGTGACGTAGGCTCGTGACGTTTCAGAAGAGCGCACTTTTGCGCGTGGATTTTTAAAAATTCATTAAAAATCAACCACGGTGTTTTAAAATTCGGCGATGGTGAATTTTTTAGTTTTGAGGGTCAATTAACAATATCCAATAGTCAAAATATGAACATTTAATAGGCTGCAACTTCCCTATTCCTCTTCTTACTGATTGCTGTCCCTTGAAAGAAATGGACTTGCTCTAGGCCATAGCTCAATGTCTCAGACGTGGACAGTATATGGACCTCGATATCATACATGGGGTACGTTAAACTACCAAAATAATAAAGAATTACGGAGTTATGGAAGAAATACAGAATTATTTCAGCATATTGTAAAAAAAATTTCCAAGTGTCCTTATGAAATTCTGCCATATCACAAGAGGCACAAATCCTAAAACACCTTTCAAGATTTCGTAAGACTCCGCAGTTAGCTTAATGGGAGTGTGTAAACCGTTTATGATTAGCTGTACGTAGTTGCTGTAAGTGTTTGCGGGAATGCGCTTTTTTACAGGGTTAATGCCATGGTTGACAATTTTCTGCTTTGTCAAAAGGATTCAGTTTAGATTACTTACGAATGCTTGTTGCTATTCAAAAAGCTGAGTTTTTTTGGAAAGGCGTTTTCCCGCGTTCCCCTAACTCCAGCACAAGTTGTACGAGATATACACAGTTTAGAAATACTCTACAAAACAGTATCGTACTAAATAAGCCTCTGGTATGCATGTCAGAGACTGAAAAACATTTACATGTATCGTATTGAATTGAACGGGCACAGACTTTAGCAAAATGTCTCCTAAAAATGTACAATCATGATGTGCAAAAACTGCAAACATTGTACCTATTATGCATGTCTCGTCTAAACGCTTAGAATTCCAGAGATATCACTGAACGCTCTTACAAAAAAAAAAAAAAAAAAAAAAATACCGAGCTGGATGTGTGCATCACATGACTTCCTTTTACTCCAATTTAATGATAATAGTGCCTCGGAGTAAGCAAAGAAACACAAATGTTTTCACCCCAAGTTTGTTGCGAATCGGAGCAAAGAAAACGTTTTTTACTGTAGTGGACTGCGTGTGTGCTGAGGCTTGATTAAATATCACCAGTTATAAAAATAAACTTTACTATTTCAATAACAATACAGCGAAGACAAGCCGTTCCGTGACGATCGTCAGTCAGAACCGTAAACACACACATTCCATTCGCCGAGAAGAAGTAGTAGTTGTTTTACTCTGCGCTCGCAGCGCGATTACATGAAGGAGTGCAGATATTCTGGAGAGTGTGGGATACATCGCCACAATACAGATACATTTGATAGACATCGGTAAACGATATTTAACCGCGTTCTCATTCCTAATGTAATATAAAATTTACTTTATTCAAATTAGATTAACTTCTCAACTCTTTCGGCACGTGTAAAGTTTCAGTTTTAGGTTGGCATCCTTTGATGCCCAATCATATGCTAATGAGGCAAGTATAAATAGTGAACGATTCCAATCGTTCTCTCTCTTCTCTTTTTTTTGTGTTCGCCAGCCTCTTGTGTGTTGGGTCCGGTAGGTGTTGGGGAGTTGTGAACTCTACCTCCGCTTATGGCCAGGGTTTATTCTTATAAACTTATTTTGTTAGTTTATTTATTTTAGTTTCTATGGACCAATAAATTTTCGGTAAGATTTTAAACAAGTTTCCATTGTTCATTTCTTCACATTAACGTTTGATTCTGCATCTTCCACTGTGTGGTATTATCTCTGCTTGTATAAGCATGTAACATTGTTGACTGACTTACGGAATTTAGCCTTTCGGCTTTTCGTTCAAACATCGTAAGTTATCAACATTTTCTCAATATTGGCAGTTTTAATGCGATTCAACGGTTAATTCTCCAAAAAAAAAAAAAAAAAAAGCCAAATTAAAACCAGATTTTAAAAACAAATAAGTAAAATAAAATAAAAAATATATTTAAAAAAACCAGCCAAATTTGTCACCAAGTTGGCGACAAAACTTGGCGACCAACAGCTTGGCGAAATATTGCCAATAGTTTGCGAAATTATAACAGCGCTTGAGTTTGCATTGAAATTAGCAATGCTTTTACCCCTAAAAAGGTGAAAAAGAAACGCCTTTGGAACATCTGAATGCAACCAAAAGGGAAGGTGCGCAACTAGACCCCAATAGAAGTCTACGTAAAAAATTTCAACTTTCTAGGACATACCGCTTTTGAGTTATGCGAGACACGTATATACATACATACACACATACACGCATACGCACATACATACAGATGTCACAAGAAAACTCGTTGTAATTAACTCGGGGATCGTCAAAATGGATACTTCGGGTGTCTATACGTTCTTAGGCATATATCCACGTGTGGTGGGGTCGGAAAAAAAAACTCAATATTCATTCGGGGGCGAGCAAAATGGAAATTAAGGTCGATTTTTGAGTGAAAATTTTTTTGCTTTTTCCTTCCTATTTTGTAAAAGGAGGTAAAAAACTGCATTACGTCGAAAGAATGAGCGCAGACAATTAATTAACAAGCACTACTCTTGTGAAAACAAACATATTATTGCATTAATAAGACACAGTAACTCCATTAATCGCTTTATTAGCCTTTCTCAATTATTTCTACTAAAGCATTAAAATTTCATTCTCTCTTCAAAGCAAGCCTTTGATTGGATTAGCGCTTTCCACTAAGATCTTTTATTATTTTGGATAAATTAATTAGCTGCTGCCTTGTTTCAGAAATGTGGGCCTGCCACATTTCTCTTTTCGATGTGATTGATAAATAGCTGGGTTAAAATGAATGTGACGTAAGTCATCCTAAATTCGCTTCGAGAAATTGAAGGTTTGTTAAAAACATGGTAAATAACAGATTTTTTTTAAAAAATACCAAGCACTTTTCATAATGCACTCAAAAGGACAAAATAACTCTTCTGCGTCAGATAGGACAATTTAAGAATTCCTGTAGTTTTCGAAAATTCCAAGAAAATGACACCACAAACGAAGAAAAGTGCGGCTCAAGTCATGAAGAGAATTTCTTATCATTGTCTGGCTTTCAATCCTAACTTCGAGTGTTGAAACATGCATATTTTTCTTCTCGGGAAAGTTTAGTTTGAAATGACTAGAACCGCAGTTTTCTTCGTTTGTGGTGTCATTTTCTTGGAATTTTCGAAAACTGCAGGAATTCTTAAATTGTCCTATCTGACCCAGAAAAGTTATTTTGTAGTCTTGAGTGTATTATGAAAAGTGCTTGGTATTTTTAAAAAAAATCTGTTATTTCATTCTTTTTAGTATAAATGTATTTCAGAAATAGAATAATTTTACTCTCACGAATCTTCACCTTATTTTTTCATATAAATGCTCGGTACTAAAAAGGGAAAAAACCTACATACGTGTCTAAAACTTTAAGCAGTTGGCACTAAAATTTAATCCTTGTTCCTCTCTAGGATTTATGTTTGCTAATTTCATGCTTGCTTCAGAGAAGCCTTGATTCAAAATTTTAATTTATGATTGCTTTTAACATTACTTTTGCAAGGCAGTAAAATTTGTAACAATGGGTTTTACATTTAAACATTTAATAGGGAAATTTGCTGTTTTCCATCCTTACTGAAATAATAATTTTATTTTAGAATTTTAATTTTTCAGTGCTAAGTTGTACCTTAAGATTAAGTAAATCACTTAGTGAAATTCCGAAGTCTTTAAGTGGTCTAGTTGCAGAGATATAAGCAAAACCAGGCCTCAGATTACTCCGTGACAATCAGACCAAGTATAATAAAAGTGCTTAAAAAAACAGAGGTTGCGTTAGTTTTAACTTCAAGAGAAAGACTTGTACACTTAAACATTGATACTTTTTATTTGCCTATTTTCCAGTAAAAGTAAAAGAAAGAAAAAAAAATTGAGAGAAGGCTTAATGCATCCCAAAAGTATCTCTAGATTAAAAAAAAGGTAAAATATAAGTAAAATAGTCAAATAAATATTGAAAAATTAAAAATTGGAAAGTAGGGTTTTGAGATGGGGAAAATGTGTATCGGTCTGTCTGTCTGCCCCCTCCCCCCTCCCAAAAAAGTTGAGTGAATTGTCCGTTTCGAACAAACATTTTTCTGTTCGAAAGATCTGGGAGAAGACACCTCATTCCCCGATTTTACTTTTTGATTTGAACGATTTTTCAATCAATTTCAAACATACATGAAATACACCGCCAGCTCAGACATTCCAGCGCGGACTGCAGTTTCGTGCTTATTAGCACTCATCAGCCCGGCATAGGAAGTGACTGAGCTGGAGGTGGAAAACCTCTTAAGGAAGCCAAGAGTGCAAAACAAACTGGTAGATAATGTAGAATTAGCACTGACCAAACGAGTGACCAAGGCATGGTTCGGTTCAACTCAAAAATTGCAGGCAAGGCATGGTATATTCAGTAAGTTGCCAGCCCTATAGCCAGGGCTAAGGCAGACATACATGAAATACACCACCAGCTCAGTCATTCCAGCCAAGGACTGCAGTTTCGTGCTTATTAGCACTCATCAGGTAACTTAATGAATATACCATGCCTTGCCTGCAAACTTCGAGTTGAACCGAACCATGCCTCGGTCACTCGTCTGGTCAATGCTAATTCTATATTAGCTACCAGTTTGTTTGGCACTCTTGGCTTTAAGAGGTTTTCCACCTCCAGCTCAGTCACTTCCTATGCCGGGCTGATGAGTGCTAATAAGCACGAAACTGCAGTCCTCGGCTGGAATGACTGAGCTGGCGGTGTATTTCATGTATGTCTGCCTTAGTCCTTGCTATAGGACTGGTAATTTACTGAATAATTTCAAACACTTCAAAAAACCTTAACATTAGGGCCTACGGAGAAACTTAAAGGAAATATAGATCCCGAACTTAAAGGCTGATTCGCTTAACACAAACTTTGTTAAAAACTTGATGAAAACATGTTTCTAGAATCAGCTCAAAATTTTAAACAGGTATATTTGACATAATTTGCTGATTTAACTAATTTAGAGAATATGGATTAGAAACTAAAACATCGATATTTCTGTACGGTAAAGTAGGCTCGATTAGTTTTGGAACGAACTTCTTGTTTACTTTGAAAGGAAGGTTGTTGATATATATATATATATATATATATATATATATATATATATATATATATATATATATATATATATATATTAGGGTGGAACGAACAAAACAAAGTTTTTACTTTCGAATCGTAATAGTGCGGAAAAGTTGCGATTGGTGAAGACTTACAAAACAAAACAAAAATTTTTAAAATCGGAGAATATCTTCCGATCCCGCAACAAGCCTGAAAATGTGAAAAAATGGAAAATTTCGTGTTTTCTTAGTGATTTGTCAAAAATTTTGTTTTAATGTTTCTTTTTAAGGCTCTAAGACGGAAAAGTTACGATTGGTGAAGCCTTCAGAAAAAAAAATTGAAATCGAATAATATTTTCTGATCCAGAAACAAGCCTAAAAATTCGAAAAATTTGAGAATTTCAGGTTTTTTTCCGAATTTTTAACATTTTTGGTTCAATGTCTATTTGGTTCAATGTTCTTCAGGCTACAGAACGGAGAAGTTACGTTTAGTAAAGACTTCAAAGCAAAAAAAAAAGTATACATCTTTTTGAAATAAAACAATATCTTCCGATCGCGCAACGAACCTACATATTTGAAAAAATGTAAACTTTAAGCCCTTTTTCAGCTTTTTTTTTCTTTTAGTTTAACGATCCTCATAAGTTCGGTATGGAATACTAATAGAAGAACGTTTGTTTATAAAACAAATGTGATATTTTAGTATTAGCCTGCCTGTGAAATTGTCCACATCTCCCTTTAATCCCGCGAGACTCATATTTGTTTATGCCGCTCAGTACAGTGTATGCATCTAATACGCCCCAGTAGCGCCTCTCGATCTTGAACTTATGAGCTTTTTAGTTGTCTTGTGTCTTAAGGTATCTTACTTAAATGAATAAAGCAGTCGTGCTGGCATCAGTATTTCTCAATGTTTCTAATGTGCGTGTGATGTCGATTTGCTCTGCTAAACATGTTTCAAACATGAATCCATCTTTGCAGAAAAAAATTACGAGAAAGTCCTTTGAGTGCCCTATATTTGGCCACCCGAGAGATTTGCCGACAGATAAGCTCCCTACTTATGAAAATGTACTTCAAAGTTGCTTTTAAGAGAGATTCGAGTTAGCTAGAAAAGTCAATAACAGGAAAGTGAGTTTTTCCATTGTTAAGGACATCGTGGCGCAAAAACTTAAATGTATCTTTGGTAAGGCCTCGATTCCTACAGTTTCCCTGAAAAGAATTGCTCTGCTCATCGATATCTTCTTCAAAAAATGTCTCAATTTCATGAGATCTTACAACCGAGACAAGGATAAACCAAAGTTTAAAGAAAAGGTTGATAAATTCAAAAGTGAAGCAAGGAAACTCTTTAACGTCTCTGCCTGTAAGTGCGTAAGGAATATTATTTGCACTTGTAAAAAGACCCCAGACATTGGTGAATGTCCAATTTACATGAAATGTACGTGTGAAAAATCTAAAAAGATACCGATCTCTGAATAAAGATTTCTCTATCTTCAGAGGAAACATGTCATAGAAAAAATTGGAACTTTGGACCAAAAGGAAACAAAAAGGTTAAAAAAAAGATTTCAAAGAAAAGCCTATGCCTTAAAACAAAAAGTTTCTGAGTGCGTTTCAGTCATGAAAGATGAATCTGGTCTTTCAAATGAAGAACAACCAAGTTGTTCAGTCAAGAGAGAAACTTATAATGATTGCAAGTCAAACCGACCCAGAGAAGAGAACCCGGTGGCAGATGAGAATTAAGTTGAAAACTACGGCACTAAATAGCGATCGTTACAGCGTATCTGATCGTGCAACTGCTGCCATAGCATCCAGTGTGCTTCAAGCCGTTGGCTTAGTGACTGAAACAGATATTTCCAAAGTTGTTGATGGACAAAAAATTAGGAGAGAAAAAAGCCAAAATAGAAAATATCTGCAAAGTGGCATTAAACAAGACTCCATTCGGGGTATTTATTTTGACGGAAGAAAAGATGACACTTTTTATATAGATAAGATTGAATCAAAGCAATTTCGTCGAACAGTGAAAGAAGAGAATTATTCTATTATCAAAGAACCTGATTCCGTTTATATTGGCCACGTGTCTCCAAACTCTGGATCAGCCAAAGACATAGTGAATAGCATTGTTTCATATCTAAATGAACAAAGAATTTCACTGGATGATTTAGCCATCGTAGGTTGCGATGGTACTAAAATCAATACTGGGTGGAAAAGTGGCGCGATTCGTCAATTTGAAATTTATATTGGACGACCATTGCAATGGGCTATTTGTTTATTACATTTCATTGAGTTGCCTTTTCGCCATCTTTTTCGGTATTTGGATGGTGGAACAACTGGCCCAAATTCGTTTTCTGGACCAATAGGAAATCAACTCAGAGGTTGCGAAAACTGCCAGTAATAGATTTTCAAGCAACTGACTGAACAATTCCAGATGTAAACAGAAAGTGCTTGAGCAAGGATCAAAGATATCTTTTAGATATATCTCAGGCAATAAAGGGTGGCAATTGCCCAAATGATTTGTCAAATCATGACCCCGGCCCACTCTCACATTCCAGATGGCTCACTTGTGCAAATAGAGTCCTTAGACTGTACGTAAGTGTATCGATCCCATCAGGTGAGTTAAAAGACATAGTGACTTTTATTTTGAGATGTTACATGCCGGTCTGGTTTGAAATAAAGAACCGCAAAATTTTCACAGATGGTGCCATTCATGTTTACAGAACAATTCAAACCTGTCGATACTTACCTGACAATCTAAAACAAGTTGTTTACCCTGTCATTGAAAGAAACTCTTTCTTTGCGCATCCCGAAAACTTATTAATGGCAATGGTGTTTGATAAAAGGAGGCACATAAGAGAACTAGCGTTTAAAAACGTCTTAAAAGCCAGGGAGTCTGTTTCTAAAGGCAAAAGCATTAGAAACTTCGTCATTCCATCTCTAAATTTCGAAGCAGAAGATTACACAGAGATTATTAAATGGAACACGACAAAGCTATCTTCTCCACCTTTTCTTCGAAAAGTTCCTAACAAAGACATTGAAAATCTTATTGCAACAGGCACTATACCCGGCTGGGATATAAAATTATTCCCCTGCCATACGCAAGCTGTCGAAAGATGTATAAAACTAGTGACGGAGGCTTCACTCAAAGTGTGTGGATTTAAATCAAGAGATGTCTACATAAGAGCAACACTGAAATCTAGATCAATTATACCCGAATTTTCCAAAAAATCTGATTATAAATTAGCTTCAACAAGTGACACTTAAAACAGTAAGACTTGTATACTGGATTGTAAATTTGGTAAATTTTTTATAACATTTTATTATTTGAAAATGTTTTATTGTTGTAAAGAATGGTAGTTTTGCATGTTTAGAAGATACCTTAAAAGTCAAGAAATAAATTAATGTTTATGTGTAATATTGGTTTTTTTAAAAGGCTTTTCCCTGTAACAACGGGAAAAAAACAACAAGAACAATTTTATTTTTAATCATTAAGATAGGATAAAATTCTCCCTTTTTTTAATTTTCATGCTTGTTCCTTCGGAAGGTATTATTCGATTTCAATATGTTTTTTTAAATTTCTGAAGGCTTCACCAATCGTCTTTTCCGTCTTAGAGTATTTAAAAGAAACGTTGGAGCAAAATTTTTAAAAAACCGCCAATAATACATGAAATTTTCCATTTTTTTTAAATTTTTAGGCTTGTTGCGGGATCGAAAGATATTATCCGATTTTAAAAATTTTTGTTTTGTTTTGTAAGTCTTCACCAATTGCAACTTTTCTGCACTATTACAATTCGAAAATAAAAACTTTTTCTTTTCGTTCCACCCTAATATATATATATATATATATATATATATATATATATATATATATATATATATATATATATATATATATATATATATATATATATATATATATATATATATATGTGTATATATATATATATATATATATATATATATATATATATATATATATATATATATATATGTATATATGTGTATATATATATATATATATATATATATATATATATATATATATATATATATACACATATATATATATCATTTTAAAGTTTTAATGTTTTAATTTATTTGGTTTTATTTTTGCCAACGGGAAATAAAAGGAAATTCGGACTGGTTTATTTTTTAACAGAAATAAAGTGCTGTATTGGCGATTTTTCATTTTTTGATACTTATTTGTTCAAAAGGATATTTCATCATTTACTTATTTTCTGAAATGTTTTCTTAATGTTTTCTTAGTTTTGCAACGAGGGAAAATAAATTGTGATGGTTTTTAGTTTTACCCAATTGAGCTAAAAACGATTTCTTGTGTTAAAAAAAATACACTTATTTTGATGAGCCTTTTATTTTTATTTATTTTATTTATTTATTTTGTAAACGTTTTTTAAAAACATTTAATGGAAATTTTTTTAATTCAGATGCTGTGTTTAAAAAGTGCTATTCGTTTTTAGAAATCAGAGGTATGTATGGCATAATATGCAGTCTGAGTCAATTAAGAGAATATTAAAGAATAAGGAAGATTTCGGTTAGCGACCGAAAAACGATTTAGAGAAATAATAAATAAGATTGATCAGCTGCGAGAAGGTCGATGTTGGTATACAGGAAAGGAAGCTCGTTTAGTTCTGGGCGGAAATTCTTTATTTAAACTGATTAAACGAAAAAGATCAATTGTTTTGATGCTGACATGCATTTATATACTTTTTATTACTTACCTGATGTGGACAACTTAGAGTTGAAACCAAGTCCCCCATCTTGCTAACAGTCGCAATATCGTTTTCCAAGCTCGATATTTCTTTCAGAAATTTCCTGACGCACGGTTCATCTATTCCAGCTGCAAATAATTGTTATTGAACAAAAACATTAATTGCTGAGTTTTATGTACGCTTTATTTATATGCGTGCTTACATAATTCACACTCATTCTCTACATAGTTCCGATAAGAAGTTCTAAGTATACGTAAATACAATTTTTGAAAGGAACCTTCGTGGTTTTGAAATTTCGCTTTCAAAATAAATTACTTATTCAATGTCAGGTGAGTTAAAGCTATTTAGACTAAATTAACCTACTTTAACATAAGAGTCATTGATGATAATTCCATGCTCATCATAATATGAGGCATAGGATGGTTCATTTTTTTGAGCATCACGATTGCTTATTGTTCTCACTTGACTATTTTTGACGTTCCTTTGATTTTCCCCACCGCCACCCTCCGCACCATCACCGTCGACCGGCTCCTCACGATGATGCACCTCTAGCGAAAGCCGTCTCCAGGTTGCATCCATGTCCTACACACACGCGCATACATACACGCACACACACACACCTACACACACACACAAACACATACACACACATACACACACGCATACATACAGACACCCACACATACACACACACCTACACACAACTACCCACACATTCATGCCTGCACACAGACACAAACACATATGCCTACACACACATACATATGCCTACACACACATACACATACCCCCACACACAAACACACACGACTACATACACACACTCGTGATTGCGAAAAACATAATTTGAATTCAAGATGTCAACATTCAAATTATTTTTTTTTTCCAGCTAGAGTTCAGGACACCCCCTATTTTTTTAGACTTACTAATAGTATTATGCTGTCAAAGTTTTAGCTTCTTACTCAAATTTTTAGAGGGTGCCCAATGACCCCTCACTTTAACATTAGCCGTAGCATAGAAAATACCACAAATTTAGAAACATTTGCTTTCCACAGCTTTTTTGAGCAATCACGATTGCTTATTGCTTTCATTTGACTGTTTTTTTTTTTTTTTTGGCGTGCTATCATTTTATTTTCCCACCACCACCCTCCGCAGCATCACCGTCGACCTGCTCCTCACGATGCTGCTCCTATAGCGAAAACCGTCTCCAGGTTGCATCCATGTCCTACACACACGCGCATACATACACAACTACACACACACACACGCACACATACACACACATTCTCCTACACACACGCATACATACAGACACCTACACATACACACACACAAAAACATACACACACATTCATGCCTGCACACAAACACATATGCCTACATACACGTACCCCCCCCCCCCCACACATATTCATACACACAGCTACCCACACACTTATGCCAGCACACAGACACAAACACACATGCCTACACACACATACACATACCCCTACACACAAACACATACCCCCCACACACAAACACACACGCCTACATGCACACACTCGTGATTGCGAAAAACATAATTTGAATTCAAGATGTCAAATTTCAAATTAATTTTTCTTTTTTTTTTTTGTAAATAATTATTTTATTGCAATGTATATGCATATTACTCGTGTATATTATAATATGCAGCAGTGTTTCTTTAGTTTAATGTATTTTTAACCACCCTCCCACCTCCTTATGAAGTTTGGGGGAGGGAGTTGAGCACCCTCTTTCAGTTGAAATAGGAAGCTAAAATTCTTCCAGTACATTGCTATCCCCAAGTGTAAAAAAAATGAGGGGTGTCCTGTTATCTAGGAAAAACTTTTTTTTACATGTATTTTTGAACCTCCCTAATAAGGCAGTGACAAGCAAAGGGATGTAAGTGAACTTTTTCAAGTTTTAAGTAAAACGCGTTTAAAGATAACGTCCTAGGTAGGCTTCCATTGAATTTTTTTTCTAAATCATGCTATACAGCAGCAACTACCAGGGCTACTAGTACCATCTCTTGCCCCAAGACAGAGGAGAGGTTCACCTACCATTGGTACTGGTTATCTCCAAATTTTTAATTTTGCCACTTACACCCCTTTGCTTCTCACTGCCTCATATGATACTACAGTAAACTCTGGATTATCCTCGAGCGGTTTATCCGCGGGTCGGATTATCCGCGAGTCAATCCACAATCAGGAACATGCATTTTCGCAGCAAAGAGCAAATACTAATGGGGGGGGGGGCTTCCGAAAATTGCTTAATTTAAGCTTAGTTGTTTTTGTTTTATTTATTAGCTTTATTTATTTTTTGTGCTTTCTTCATCGTACATACTAAGTCCCCTACATATACGAGCCGACGCATCAGCTTAAGATCAGCCATTTTGTATCGGAGCGCGTGTTTGAGTGGTTCTCTTTTCTGGCGAGTAATCGCGTTTGGTGATTGTTTGGGGATTGTTCATTGCGAGCGATTATTAGCTGCACACACACACATGAATTGTTTACTAAATAAAATATTATTTACGGCAAACTTAGAGAAACACGAAACTTTGCTGAGGTAACCCTAGCTCCGCAACAATGAAAAATCCTATCCGAAATGGCTAAACTTAAGCTGATGCTTCGGCCTATCTATATAACGGCTCTAGTACATACACTTGTTTTGACGCTAAGTTCTGTTTCGCAAAAGGACAAAGCATCTTTACTGTAGTATTTTCACTGCTTGTGGAAAATATTACGCATCAATACAGCCAAAATTTTGATGAAGGACAAGTTTTATCTTAGTTGTCCCTCATTTTAGCCTTTTTACCGTTTATCCGCGATTTTTATTATCCGTGGCACTTGTGCCACCCGGTTCCGTGGATAATCAGGAGTTTACTGCACATACTTTTTCATTGGTATTATTCTAAGAACGAGTTTATCTTCTTTACTAATAATAAATCTGAAAGTCTCTCTGTCTGTCATGATCTCTGTGACGCGCATAGCGCCCAGACCGTTCGGCCGATTTTCATGAAATTTGGCACGGAATTATTTTATAGCACGGGGGTGTGCACCTCGAAGCGGTTTTTCGAAAATTCGATTTTGTTCTTTTTATATTCCAATAGCAAGAAAATTTTCCCGCGGAAGTTATCACAACGTGGACGAATAAATTACGGAATTATCATAACGTGGAACCATAACATGGGCAAGCAAATGAACATAGCCTATTGGCGAGAAATTCATCATCCATTATTTGTTAATATACAGGCGAACCAAAGGACCTTTTCATTTTCTACTAAGGGCAAAGCCGTGCGGGTACCACTAGTTTTCATAATAAATGTTAAAGTTAAACTTAAATATTTAACTCATAATATAAAGATCACCCCTTTTCATTTATTAACCTTTTTAAATTTTTCACTGAAAAGTAAGACATAGATGCATTGCATCTGAAGAGTTTAAGAGCTTTCTATGCGAGAGAAACATTTTATTTTAAACTAGTGATACCCGCACGGCTTTGCCCGGTCAAGGCGCTGTGCGCGTCACATTGATCCAGATATCCAGACAGAGAGACTTTCAGCTTTATTATTAGTAAAGATTTATTAGACTGACTTGCAAAGCCTCTCTTCGTCCCTTTCATAAGTGAGATTTCGTGTATGAAATTCAATATCTTTATTTTTTCCATTGAAACATAAGGGATTACAGAGTGCAAAGAGTGCTGCTAATCCAAAAAGACTCATTTTTTTTTAAGCAATAAAATTAATTGAAAAATAAAGTAAAACCACTTAGCGAAGCTTTTATCTTGTCATGAAATGGTATTCATTTAGAATTATCCAACACAAAGCTTACGTCAACTTCAAATTAATCTCCCAAAATTCTTTTTTTTTTACTAAATGTATAAAAAATAGTCGAGAAATGCAATTAATAGTAGAAAGGCAGTGGTCGTCTTTAATTGATTACGCAGAATGTTTTCTTACTAATTAGATTGGAGTAAAAGCACCGAAAATGGTGTACTTTTAATCTTGTCAGTTCAAGTTAACATGATCTTCTTTACTTATATACTAACTAGCAAAAATACCCGGCGTTGCCTGGGTTAGCAATAATTATCAGAAACAATCGTTACTTGTATTTGTTTTCTGTTTTAAGTGAAAGAACTTAAATTACACCCTTTTGACGTGACTTAAAATCTAGCTTCTTCCTTACTTATAAAACTAAAGTAGCAGTAAGTAAAAAGAGCAAAATAGTATTCATTTAGAAACGAAAACACAAAATTTAAGTGTATACAAATTTGAAGAATTCTCGAAATATGAAATTAAACTTCACATGTTTAAAAAGATTTATCAGTTAATACTTATTTTTTTTTTACATTGAGTCTTACCTTCTCTGTATGTCTATTGAAGAACGAACTGTTTAAAAAAAAATGTAGCCGCGTGCCCGTGATCCCCTTAAACTTGCTTTAGTTATTTTGGAAAATTTCAATTATTGTGGAAATCGTTTTGGGATACCTTGGATAATGCTCTCCCTCCTTACTTTGTAAAACGGTATGTTACTAATTTTTGTTAGAGATATTGTCGCCATATGCTAAGATACTTTTGGTCACCATAAAATGGCGCTAAACAATTTCAGCCGTAATGTTTCCAAAATAAGTAGTAAAATTTGGCGATGGTTTGAATTTGTGCACAAAGTCACATTAATGGAAGTTTTTGTGCTGTTTACGGATTTGCCTAATTTAGTTGCTGGATTATTTTACAGTAAAAATTTTTTTTTTAAAGATTCTTTGATTGACGATATTTTGTTTACATGGTGAAAGCTGACAAACATTATTACGTAGTCTTTGACTTCAAAAACCGTGACAGTTGAAAAAACTGCCAAATGCATCCGCTACTGAAATCTTTCTGCATAAATTTTGGCGAGGTTTCTGCTGTTAGATTGGATAATGATTAAAAAATCCAATCAGCACAAATAATTTTTTTAAAAAACCCCATTAATTACACTAAAGTTCCGTTTAAATGAAAAATAATCAACCAAATCTAGTTATTATTAGCCAATCTTGGGGAAAAAACGTTACTTTAAGATTTGACTTGAGAAAAGCCTCAAACAGTCAGACGAAACACAAAAACATTCAACAATTCTAACTATGAACTGGGAGTTGAGATGATACACTAAATAATGAATTGGGTTGAGGAAAGCCTTCGAACATGGAACAAAAAAAACCCATAACTCGTTTTTCATACAACTTAGAACTTTCTAACAGATACCATCTTTAGCAGAAAAAAAAGCGCTTTCGATGGACACATAATTTTAATATGTGCACGTATTTTTTAACCGTCATGGGGCATTTATGCGAAAATTTGGACAAATTAGAATAAAAAAAGAACTATCAATCGGATTTTTATCGAACTGGTCTACAAACCTCCCCAGTACCAAAAAGAACAAACGGTGAAAGTTTCAGCCAAATCTGCCGGGTAGTTTCTGAGATCTTAGGGAACAAATTTACCAAACTCCAATTTTATATATTAAGAAGAAGAAGATAATAAAGCTGAAAGTCTCTCTGTCCGGAGGATGTCTGGATGTCTGGATGTCTGTAGGATGTCTGTGACGCGCATAGCGCCTAAACCGTTCGGTCGATTTTCATGAAATTTGGCACAAAGTTAGTATGTAGCATGGGGGTGTGCACCTTGAAGCGATTTTTCGAAAATTCGATGTGGTTCTTTTTCTATTCCAATTTATAAGATTAAAAATTAACATCCGATGGACGAGTAAATTACGAAATTATTATAACGTGGAACCGTAGCATGGGCACAAGCCAATTGGCGAGATACGAAATTATCATAGCATGGAACCGTAGCATGGGTACAAGCCAACTGGCGAGAAAATTCACCATACATTATTTGTTAATATACAGGCGAACCAAAAGACCTTTTGATTTTTCTATTACGGGCAAAGCCGTGCGGGTATCACTAGTTACAAATAATAGAGCTGAAAGTCTGTGTCTTCTTGGTGTCTATGTTTCTGGTTGTCTGGATGTCTGTCACGCGCATGGCGCCTAGACGGTTTGACCGATTTTCCTGAAATTTGGCACTGATTCGCTACGTAGGCTCAGGTTCCAGCTGTTTTGCATAAATAACAACAACAGTAAAAGAACTTTGTTATGATAGTTAGAATAGCCATGCTCTTTCATATTTCTTTTTCTGCAGCAAAAAGAAAATAATTCGCCACATATGCATACATACAAATTTATAATGACGCCCCAAAATTCTAAATAGAGTGAAACCTGTGTAAGTTGACCATTTGCAGTGCACTACTTTAGTGATCAACTTACAAAGGTTGATTTACATGATAAGGGTTGATTCCGTTCCTGGAAAAAGCGGTCAACTTAGGCAGGTGGTCAACTTCACAGGTTTTACTGTACAGTGAAACCTGTGTAAGTTGATCACTTGCGGTGCACTACTTTAGTGGTCAACTTAAACAGGTTGTCAACTTACAAAGGTTGATTTCTATGATAAGGGTTGATTCCGTTCCTGGAAAAAGCGGTCAACTTAGGCAGGTGGTGAAATTACAAGGGTGGTCAACTTCACAGGTTTTACTGTACAGTGAAACCTGTGTAAGTTGACCACTTGCGGTGCACTACTTTAGTGGTCAACTTACAGAGGTTTATTTATATGATAAGGGCTGATTCCGTGCCTGGAAAAAGCGGTCAACTTACAAGGGTGATCAACTTCAGAGGTTTTACTGTACAGTGAAACCTGTGTAAGTTGATCACTTGCGGTGCACTACTTTAGTGGTCAACTTAAACAGGTTGTCAACTTAAAAAGGTTGATTTACATGATAAGGGCTGATTCCGTGCGTGGAATAAGCGGTCAACTTAGGCAGATGGTCAACTTCACAGGTTTTACTGTACAGTAAAACCTGTGTAAGTTGATCACTTGCGGTGCACTACTTTAGTGGTCAACTTAAACAGGTTGTCAAGTTACAAAGGTTGATTTATATGATAAGGGTTGATTCCGTTCCTGGAAAAAGCGGTCAACTTAGGCAGGTGGTCAACTTCACAGGTTTTACTGTACAATGAAACCTGTGTAAGTTGACCACTTGCGTTGCACTACTTTAGTGGTAAACTTAAATAGGTTGTTAACTTACAAAGGTTGATTTACATGATAAGAGCTGATTCCGTGTCTAAAAAAAGCGCTCAACTTAGACAGGTGGTCAACTTACAAGGGTTGTCAACTTCACAGGTTTTACTGTACTTCAACGGTAAAACCTGTGAAGGCTTCAACGTCTTAAAATAATAAAAACGGAATAAGTAGTTTTTGAAACACTAGTTTCAGACATGTTGAGTTCATTAAATGGCATGCTTCTTTTTGAATGAGCTGATAATAAGTTTAACAAAAAAGAAAGAATAAAAAATTAATTTTTTGAGCAGACGTTATATTATCATCTTTACTAATAATAAAGCTGAAAGTCTTTATGTCTGGATCTCTTTATATCTGGATCTCTGGATGTCTGTTACACACTTAGCGCCCAGATTGCTGCCGATTTTCATGAAATTTGTCACACAATTAGTTCCTAGCATAGGGCTGAGCACATCGAAGCGATTTTTCGAAAGTTAGATTTTGTTCTCTTTCTATTCCAATTTTAAGAACATCTTACCGAGCAAAGTCTCATAACATGGACGAGTAAATTATCATAACGTGATTGAGTAAATTATCATAATGTTCACGAGCAAATTACCGTAACGTGGGCGAGCAAATGAACTTAGCAAATTTGTGAGAAATTCATCATCCATTATTTGTAAATATGCAGGCGAATCAAATGACTTTTTAATTTCTGCTACGGGCAAAGCCGTGCAAGTACTACTAGTCAAAAATATAATAATAATATTGAGGGTAAAATAAAATTGGAGTTTCTTGAATTATGATCATTTGAGTTTAAAAGTTTAAACCAATAATTTTAGCTATACCTAATATTTCTTTCTACAGGGTGTTTCAAAATGAATAGCGGGGTTTTAAGGGGGTCCGGGACACAAAAATCCTCAAATTTTGCAATTTTTTTTTATAATTTGAAAAATTGCTCCGTTTTTTTCTGCTTAAGAGGACGTTTGAATCATGTTTCTACCTTAAATAGAACGAAAGTTATAGTTATTTTTGTTGCATGCATCTAACGAATGTGTACATAACTTTGAAACTTTAAACGCGTTTTTCTCCATGATGCAATTTTTCCCGATTTCTTGCATTCAAACTCTTATAAGTCAGAAACCGCTAGAGATAAAGTAATGAAACTTGGAGCATATCTTTTTCAAGCAATTTACTTTAATTTTTATTCGGCGAATTTGAAAAAAACGTTTACTGCAAAAATTATGATTTTTTTAAATAAAAGTATCTTCGAATTTTTCGAAATTTTTCTTCAAATATTTTTTATTTTTTATTGAATCAATATTTTTAAAATCGCCGAATAAAAATTAAAGCTTAGATATTTGTGCATACTTTTTTGAAAAAAAATTGAAAATTGACCAATAATATTGTGAGTTATAGCAATTTAAAGCAACCCCATTTTTTGAAAAAAAACTAATTAAATTTAAGTAAAAAAATAATTTTTTTTCATATTTATGTTATGATTTTGCTTATTAAATAAATGATGAATCAGTTCAAAAAATTTCAAAACTCTAAAGTACATAATAAAAAAAATTTCAAAATGTGTCCCGGACCCCCTTAACATGTTATAATATTTATTACACCAAACTTACAGCCACAAGTGATATATCAAATGAAAGAGAAACTCAAACAGTTTTGTTTAATGGCATCAGTGCGCATGCGCGTGGAACGTTTCTGCTGCAATCCGCTAGAAAGCGCTTGTAGCAAAGATGGCGACTAAAGAACAGAAAGCGTTTTGTGTTTTACAGTTTGCAAAGACGGAAACTGTTGTTACTGTGCAACGTTAGGTTAACCGATTGGCTTAACCTAACTGTACCCGACCGCTGGATTGGCCGTTAGGGGCCTAATGACAGGGCTTGTTTCCCATGGCCTCCACGGTCACCCGACCTAACGCCGTGTGATTTCTATCTTTGGGGGTTTATTAAGGACCGTGTTTATGTGCCTCCACTGCCAGTCGACCTTCCCGAATTAAGGAACAGGATTGAAACAATTACTAATGAGACACTCGTCAAAGTTTGGGAAGAACTCGCATATCGTCTTGACGTGTGCCGAATGGTGCTCACATTGAACACTTGTAGGCTATTATGTAAAACTGTTTGAGTTTCTCTTTCATTTGATATATCACTTGTGGCTGTAAGTTTGGTGTAATAAATATTATAACATTTTAAAACCCCGCTATTCATTTTGAAACACCCTGTATATTGGGGCGATTCTCGAAAAAATGTCTTGTGCGTAACGCTGTTTTTATTTTTTCCAGCTAACCAAAGCCTTCAAAAAATAATGCTGATGGGAAATAATACATGTTTTAATATAGGGGAACAGGGGGGCAAAGTGAAATAGTCAAATATTTACTCTGCTTTTAGCGCCACCTATCTGGTATTATTTTAACTGTATAGTACCATATATAGTCGACTCCAGTCAGGAAAAAAATATTACGAAGATGAAAGCATTTGGAAATACAGGCAATTAAAAAAAAGGAAGTCAAAAACAATTTTTTTCACTATAAAATAATGAATAAGTTCTTCATTTTAACATTTTAAATATTAATTAAGACCTCCAAATACTCAATGCAGTATTAGATTAGTTAACATTAAGCTTATTTATATTTCAAATAAATTGTACAATTCGTCAAGTACATATGGGGCAAAGTGGAAGGGGCAAATTGAAATAGTTTGTTCCATTTACTCACTCAATCATTTAACATAAATCACTTACGTTTTCATTTATTAATTAATTCATTTATATTCCTTCATTTGGTAATTCACTTATTCATTCATTTTCATTCACTTAGGGGAAGGTCGGGTAGTATCGGACACCTAAGCCATTTCAATCATAACACTTTTTGTTTTATTTGTAAAGAATTAGTTTTTACATTAAATTATGCTGTACTAAGTTACCTAACATAAATTGTAAACTTTGGTTTAAAAAACATGGAGTCGTATGTTTTAAACACATTTTTGTCAAACTATATTTGGCTAATTTTAAATTTTGGAGGGTTGTATCGGACAAAACATTAAAATGTTGAAATAATAACAAATAGTTTAGAAATAACATTTTAATGTGCAAAAAAATGAAACTAACAAAGTAGTTGGTTACTTAGAATAGAATACAAGTCTAAAAATGAAAATAAGTAATAATTTTTTATCAAAGGTGAAAAATATAGCCTATTGTTATTTTATTGAGTCCAACTTTTTCAATAGCTTCTTTCATATTCGTTTCATCCCATTTATGTCGTGATTTTTCCATTACAACCTGTTGGACTAAGAAAAATACCGTCAGTATTTTATTTTGGTGCCAGTAACTTTGTCCGATATACAATCCGACTGTAAGGATACAGTTGTTTAACCACTACTAGGTTATTACTTAAGCTAGACACTTTTATAGCTCATAATAATTAGATTGATATACTATCAGTCTAAAGGTATAACAATGAAACAATATAACTTACTCTATGTGTAAATATATGCTCCAGAAGTTAAGTTCGTGCACTGCAATTTTTTCAACAAACAAACAACTAGCTTTGCACACCAGAACGAACGGTTGATTTGAACCAATATGGCGTCTATGGCTTTCTTCCCCAATACGGCACACTATGTTGACCCAGCACGTGCTGCCTCTGGCGGTGGAATTAAGAAGCAGCCCTTGTCCGATACTACCCGCCGCCCGATACTAAACGACCTTCCCCTATTTTCTTATTCATTCATTCTTTTACTCGCTCATTTATTTTTCTTTATTTATTAATTGATTTATTCATTTAGTTATTCGTGTATTGTTTTATTACCTTTTCATCTCTTCATTCAACCTTTTATTTACTGATTCTTTTGATCAATATTATTTTTATAATCAAATAGAAAATATTTCTTTAGAAAAATATTTTATTTTTCACTTTGCCCCAAGGAAAAAAAAAAGTGAAAAATTTTCACTTTTTTTTTTCAAGACTCAAATGTATCGCCAAAAATATAAAATACTGTTTTAACACAATTTTTATTATAAAATACAATGTTCTTTCTTTATGTACTGTAATTTTCAAAACAAATTTCCGATTTGTTCATTTTGAAAAAAATCAGTCATCTTAACCATTTCACTTTGCCCCACATTCCCCTTCTATCAAAGCATAACAGTTAATCCTATATTTAACTAATAGTTACTTGACTAAATTACTTGACTAAAATTTAAAAAAAAAAAAAACTTATCGTTACGCACGGGACATTTTTTCGAGAATCGCTCATTGGCATATGTTGTGTGCTTGCTCAGGATGACTTCTTTTGTGCGTACCGTAAAACAATACAAGAAAGCCACTATGTTCATTAATAATAAGCAATTAAATGAGTGATAATTAGAAATTAAAACAAATCTAGGTGCCAATCACGCCTAACTTTTACATCCTAATTTCGAGCTTTAGAACTCTTCCCATATTGCGCGCTGCACCAATTTAATTTTTATTTTTAATCACATGCATTGATTGGGTTGTTTCACATTTTCAAAAAAAAAAAAAAAAAAATCTTACAGGGCATGGTCAAAAAACATGGAAAATGGAAAGAGTTTCTCTTTTTATTATTTTTGACTTACTTTTTGTTTTTAATCACATGCATTGATTGGGTTGTTTCACATTTTCAAAAAAAAAAAAAAAAAAAAAATCTTACAGAGCATGGTCAAAAAACATGGAAAATGGAAAGAGTTTCTCTTTTTATTATTTTTGACTTACTTTTTGTTTTTAATCACATGCATTGATTGGGTTGTTTCACATTTTCAAAAAAAAAAAAAAAAAAAATCTTACAGAGCATGGTCAAAAAACATGGAAAATGGAAAGAGTTTCTCTTTTTATTATTTTTGACTTACTTTTTGTTTTTAATCACATGCATTGATTGGGTTGTTTCACATTTTCAAAAAAAAAAAAAAAATCTTACAGAGCATGGTCAAAAAACATGGAAAGAGTTTCTCTTTTTATTATTTTTGACTTACTTTTTCTCCTAAAAAATAATCCTTAAGAGACGTACAGTATCTAAAATCTTGACAGAAAGACAACCACGTGCCCCGATTAAAGATGGGTGTTTTCACATGTGACGTCACACGATGAAGCATTTCGTTTCCGAAATCAGTCATTTTAAAACATTAATTAAAAGTTAAATGGTGGGAAAATAAAAGTATTAATTGGCTTTTTTTTTTTTTTTTGCTTATTCTATCAACTTCAGTAGCTAAAAGTAATACTTCTGACTGAAGGAAACACTTCCATTACGGTTGAAGTAAATTAAATTCTTAAAAGAAAAGCACTTAACTGTAGTATAGGAAAAATGATAACACAAAAAAGTTTCATTCAAAAAGATTCCTTAGCGCTGTAGAAAAATAATACTTATACGGATTATATTCTCTCTATCTTTTTATTTTAATTCGTAGCTGAGATTTCCGCTGGATTTGAACTTTACTTTCTTTCTAATTTCACACTCTCTTTTCAATTGATTTGATAACTTGAACAATTAATGATCAAAGAAAATAGACGCGCTACATTTAATGCAATAAAAGTAAAATATGATCACTTACTTTTTATAATATCCACATTATCAAGCGATAATCTGATAAGAAGTTTATATTTGTTCGATTCTAAGGATCCCGTAGGTGATAAACTGTAAAATAAGTAAAATAATGTGTAATTTTTATGAATAAATATTTGTAAGTAGCAAATTATTTAATACAGTTTGGTTTTCATGAATCAGAAGCACATACTTATAACAATGTAGGAGGACACATTCCTCCATCGCATACATTTTCGTTATCGGTAGTTTTAAAACTCTGGACACTCTTCATAATTTTAAAGTTAGTCAAAAAATTGATGTAATTTCCGTACTCATAGTTATTTTTCTCCGTGAGTTTTATTACTGTTCGGAGATAAAAATTGACACAATTTATTTAAAACCGTTTGCTAACCTAGCATTTTTAAATTATGTTTTGAAAATCTAAAATCGCTGATTTTGGATAGCTCTAACTCCAGCTAGATGATTCATTGTAGCACTTAAAAAATCTGATGTATACACTTTTAAGGGTAACGGTAGTTAGTCTATGTGAGGTTTTTTATCATTACTTTGAAAAATAGTTAAATTTTATTATTTTCAGAAATTAAATGAACATTTTTATTAGCTATATTAAACTGAAATAGCATGAGACAAATCAGAACGTAAAATTAAAAACAGCACCATGTTGCACAAAAGTTGCAGTTTACTGCAGACACGTGTTTCGGCATTGCAAAGAAAGCCTTTCTCAATTCAAAAGAAGTGAGCTTTTCGATGAAAAGGCATCCGACTGACTATTATTGGATATCTTTTCTTCCATAAACTATCTTTTTTTGCATTGAAAAAGGCGTTCCTTTTTTCAAACCAAAATAATGTATAGTTGCTGTTGCCCATACATTTTTAGAGTGGTCGTTCAGCAGAAGTAGTGCGGATTGAGCTGGTTTCGAAATAAAACCAATTTTTGGCAATCGTTTTCGACCTGATTCCGCTCCAAATAGCATTGTAGAGGGATAGTATCGACAAAAAAGTATCAAATTACAAAAGTTTTTTTTTTTTTTAAATTCAAGAACTCGCTGTAAAAAAAAATGTCTTAGGTTACAAGTATTAATGGGTGTAATGTTACGCGAATGCTGAAGTGTATATCATCATATTTTTAAAACTCAAACTGTTGGAGGAACCTAGCACTATGGTTTCGGTAGAATTCAAAGCGCATATCAGAATCGGCGCAGAGCAACTCTTATTAGCGAAACGAAAACCGTCCTTGGTTGGCCGAGCGTGTTCGGACCTCACTCGGGTGCAATTAAAATATCTTATTTGTATATTAAAATAAGTTAAAAATTGGTGTATATTGGTTGTTAAAAACTTGAACTTGATAAATCGCTCAAGAAAAGGATATGGAAGCTTAACTTTTACCAATGTGTAACCTCTCAAGCAATTTCTTTGTAATCTTACAGAAAATGCTGGTGAATCCTTCTTTAGAAATGAGTGAGACGTTGCGCTATAGTTACATTAACATGTTGTAACCTTCCACAAGCGATGTATAACTTTACACCAGTTATATTAGTCAAGTTACTCCGGATTAGTGGAGGCAGCCAAGCTGCTTTTATAGCTACTTTATCCAGTAGGAGAGTGGTACACTATACCATTCCCCTACTGGATAAAGCTAATGATTAACATTTTCGAGAACAATGCCGTTTTTACTATGCTTTTGGAGAATACTTTAGGTATTTACCATCACAACGTAGATTGAGGTAAACGCCAGCACACACAACGACATGAATTCTAACAAATGATAACTACAGGGTGTCCTGAAATAGACTGACTGATTTCAAAAATTTATAACAGGAAAAATAATTCGTGCAGAAAATTCATGTGGTAGCCTGTAAATTCTTTTCCCCAGAGTTTCAAATTTTAGTTCAAAAAAATTTCAATAGATGGCGCTGCAGATAGTAAGCCTCCAAGTCAAAAAAGAAGGATGGAAATGCACCGATTTTTCTTCCGATTGCGACATGTGGTTGCAGCCGGCGGTAGACATTTTGAAAATATTGATGTGTAAATTTTTCGAAAAACTGATGCGATTTTCTATCTTGCTTTGATTAACGGTCTTACGATCTTCTTGAACTAAAATTTGGAACTCTAGGGGGACAAAACTTACGGCCCACCACATGAATTTCCTGCAAGATTTTTTTTCTTCTTAAACCGGCTTCCTGTTATAAATTTTTGAAAACAGTCTGTCAATTTCAAGACACCCTGTATTACTGCAATTTTTTACTAACATTGATATTGCTGGAGACGTCTTTCGGGCAATAACTCCTCCTCCAGCTCCTCCCCCTCCTCCTTTTTTCTTCACACTTGCTACCAACAACAAATCTGAAAAGAGTAGCAGGCAGCGTTCCTTCTTCGTCAGACCTAGACCACCCTGTTTGGATAAAATTCCAAAAGTTTAAAACAAGGAAAAACAGGGAAACTGTACAAATTACAGAAAATCACTTTATTTTTTCGGGTTATCCACAAAAGAAGAACGGTCTGTCGCACAGTGGGAAGAAAACGCCAAAAAGCGCTTGTAAATGTTTTTTTCCCCTACATTCAACCAATTGTGGATTAATAAATTTGCACAGGCCTACCTCTTAGGCAATCAGAACTGGAATTTTAGAGCCCTTCGTCCACTACAAAGCTTAAGGAAACCATTAACGGTGAAGAGCATGATTGCGTTAATTTAAAAAAAAAATGCTTTTAAGCAATCTATTCATTTTTTTTCTTATTAAAGGCAGGTATATGTAATTTCTCTCGTGCCCAACGATAGTAATAGGACGAAAAAAATGAATAACCGAATACTCAAACCGAAAATTGGTTTTGATCAGCACCGAAAACTTCAAGGTTATTTTTTTCAAAACACTCTACAAATAATGTCCTCTTATGTCCTCCTAGAAATTAATATTAATTAGTCATCAATGATCTGTAGAAGGACCCTGAAAAGGAATTAACTGCGTATAGCTACGAATTTTAGACCCTGAGTCCAAACAAATCGAAAAAATTCCCTAATAACATGCCTGTGTAAACAAATAAGCAAGAGAGATGTAAAAATATTTTTAAGCGCTCTTTGGCGTTTTTACCCCACTGTCTGTCGTAAGGGAAAAAAAATTGAAAGAAACAAGTGCATAAAACTCTATATTATTTTGCAAGTTTCCCGTAGGGTAGACATACTACTGAATGGACAGCTCGCATGTTTTTTTAAAAACATACGTTTATAATGTTAAACATTTATAAAACGTTTTAGAAGCAGTAGTAACTGGACTACATTTCTAAAAAGAACACGCAACTAAAGAATGCTGTGTCTGTGGATGTTCATACACTGGGTTGATGGCTAGATATAACTCCAAACCGTCTGGAATACTCCCGGCATATCAAAAATCTCTCGGGTAGGGAAGTCATTTCCGATACGCCATCGCTCTATGTTTTCGAGCCTCGAGGATGCATCCTACACCTGTTAATAGTTGTGAAACATTTAACTGAGACAACCTGTATATATACACTAGACTCCAAAAATATAGACGCAGAAAAGTAATAGTTTGCTCAATGTTTTAAAAGTACACCCAATCATGTTTTTATGCGGTGGATAGGGACCGCATAAAAAAAGTCGCATAGAAAAATTGTTCGAAACCAGTAGCTTTAAAAAGTTTTTTTCGCAACATAGTTAAAAAATATTTTTTATGTGGTGGATAGGGACCGCACAAGACAAAATCACATAAAAAAAATTGTTCGAAACTTCACCAGTAGCTATAAAAAGTTGTTTTCGCAGCACAGTTAAGAAATATTTTTTTATGCGGTGGATAGAATGGCATAAAAAAAGTCTCACGTAGAAAATAACCCAAAATGTTATATTTAAACGAAATCAAAATAAATCAAGTGATGATAATTTTGCCGACTCCCGAAAAATTTCCCGAATAAAGAAAGTTTTGGGAGGTTACAGGGACTTCTCATTGGGATGACCCTGTCGTCACTTGAAGATAATAATAACTCGCACTCGTTTTATAAATAATTTCCGCTCGTTTTATAAATATTTTTCATAAACCGCACAAAAAAAAAAAAAAAAAAATCTCACAAAAAAAAAAAAAAAAAAAAACAATCGCAAAAAAAATAAGACCGCCCAAAAAGAGGTTTGGGTGTATATTATCTCTACACAGCATAAAATGAAGTCTCCAAAAATCGTCTGTTTGTTTAAACGCGCAAAACTCGAGAACTACCAGGTTCATTTCGCTGAAATTTTCAGAGTATCTTTCTTTTAGCACCGGAAAGGTTTGCAGATCAGTTTGAAAAAAATCCGACGAGTAGTAATTTTTTTATTCCAATTTAGGCCAAGTTTTCACATATATTCCCGAATATAAGGGTGAAAAATTACTTGCACATATTAATGTTACCTATCGTTGGAAAGGGCATAATTCAATGCTCTAACTTTATTACGGCGGGAGTTATTTGCGTTTTTAGCTCGATTTTTTTTTAGGCTTAGCTGAAATTTAGACACTTTCTTCATTAAATCTATCAATAAAGAATAAAGGAATTGTCCCACAGTTTTCTTTTTGACACTATTGGAAAAAGCGACAGTTTTTACTCCAGATCTATCTCGAATGGTCGAAAAACTAACCTTCTATCTCGATAAGGAAAAACGGTTACAAGCCTTTTTAAATCAAGTTCAAAAAATCTCATTTCCAATCAAATTGTTAACCATTTTCTTTCACATTTTAATTCCTTAAACTTATTTTGTTTTGTGTTTCCATGGTGACGCTTTTTAAATCCACCTTTCTCGATTTAATCTCTTAAAAGTATTTCAATATCTGTCTTCATTGTTTGGAAGGGAAATTTTGCATGTTGTTTTTTTATTCATTTATTTAAGCTTGATTGCTGAATATACGTCACTTGACACAATTTTTATTTTCAAGGTGAACCGGGCAAAGCCGGGCAACGCAGCTAGTTTCATACATATTGAAACTGTTTTATTGAAAGGGTATAAATGCTTCACAGAGCTTTTGACGATATTTTGAATTTGCAAAAATGAAATAGCGCTTTGTGTTTCTTCATTGGTCGATTTATCCTATTTGCTGAAAATTTTGAGTTTTGATATATGATAATACTAGTGATACCCGCACGGCTTTGCCCGTAATAGAAAAATCAAAAGGTCTTTTGGTTCGCCTGTATATTTACAAATAATGTATGGTGAATTTTCTCGCCAGTTGGCTTGTACCCATCTTACGGTTCCACGTTATGATAATTTCGTATCTCGCCAATTGGCTTGTGCCCATGTTACGGTTCCACGTTATGATAATTTCGTAATTTACTCGTCCATCTTATGATATTTTTTTCTTAAAATTGGAATAGAAAAAGAACCACATCGAATTTTCGAAAAATCGCTTCGAGGTGCACACCCCCATGCTACATACTAACTTTGTGCCAAATTTCATGAAAATCGGCCGAACGGTTTAGGCGCTATGCGCGTCACAAACATCCTACAGACATCCAGACATCCTCCGGACAGAGAGACTTTCAGCTTTATTATTAGTAATAAAGATAAAGACGATGCATTGACATCTTCTCACCTGAAGATAAAAGCGCAATAAGCAAATCGAAGTATAGGCAATGCAGACGGTGCAAGGTTTAATGTAATTGCCATTACGTTCACAATTTGGTGTGCATTTTAAATTTTATTCATATTAAGTTACGTAACATTTCCAATGAAAATACTGTTAGTTAATTCTTGCATTTCATGTAGCGACTTTTATAGGTAAATTTTTCAAAATTTATCTATGATCTTTTTCTTTTAACTTTCAGCTATTTATTAGCAAAACTTCGTAGTGCATTAACAGTCGCATCTCATTTATTGATAAAACAACTGAGATACCGTGTATTCAATGATAATAATAGTATTAATGATGATGATGATAATAATAAAAAAACATTTTTTTAAAGAAATCTCATTCATATTAAGAAAACTATCAAAGTTACGATTAGAACAATTTTAGTGTTTTTTTTTTTTAATCAAATGCATTTATACACTTGAGTCGAAGTTGAGATTCAGCCTTTTAAAGAAACAAGAAAAATTGTTGCTAGTTTTCATAAAAATATATCTTATTCATTTTCACTTGAATTAATCTGCCTTCCTAACTACTTATTACCCACCCTACCTCGCTTTATTGTTTTCGTTTTTTTTTTTTTTTAATTTTTTTATTACTTCTAAATAGTTTTGATGAGTTTTTTTTTTTCTTTTTTCAGATATAGTTTGAACTTTTGAATTGTCTTTGGAAAAATGTATAATGTTTTATTTGGCTTTTAGTTGTTCTTTATACAATTTTAACATTTCCTGTTTTAGTTTTTAATAATCTTTTCTGACCCTACATTTTTTTCGCGTTTATTTTTCTGCCCGTCTTGTTTTTTGAATATATTGTTTGTTACACGAAATACACCGCCAGCTCAGTCAATTCCAGCCGAGGACTGCAGTTTCGTGCTTATTAGCTCTCATCAGCCCGGCATAGGACTGACTGAGCTGGAGGTGGAAAACAGCTTAAGGAAGCCAAGAGTGCCAAACAAACTGGTAGCTAATACAGAATTAGCACAATTATGCCTTATTTCTGCCTTAGCCCTGGCTATAGGGCGGTAACTTACTGAATATATTGTTTGTTGTTAAATTATCACATTAGAGAAATATTCATGGAAAGATAGTTCATTTTATCAGTCTTAGGTTAAAAATTTTAACCAGTAATCATTACATTTAAATGATTTCAATATCTTCCGATAATAATCTTTATCACTAGATTCCTGTGTATTTCTTTTAAATCTCTACATTGTAAAAAATGATGTCTCCAAAAAGCGTCTGTGTGTTTGAACGCGCAAAACTCGAGAAATACCCGGCCAATTTCGCCTAAATTTTCAGTTTGTTTTTTTAAGGCCGGAAAAGGTCCGAAAAACAATCCGATAAATAGTTCTTTTTTTATTCAAATTGAGGCCAATTTTCACATAAATTCCCAAATATGGGGGTTAAAAAAATTACTCGCACATAGTAATATTATATATCGTTGGAAAAAGTAGAATTTTTCAATGCTCTAACCTACTTATGGCGGGAGTTATTTGTTTTTTCAATTCGAATTTTTTTCAGGCTTACGAGCTTAGTTAGCTGAAATTTAGGTCCATATTCTTGATCAAATCTATGAATAAAAAGTGAAGAAATTGTCCCACAGTTTTCTTTCGGACACCATTGGATAGAGAGACATTTTTTACTCCAGATCTATCTCGATCTATAGTCGAAAAACTAATCCTCTATCTCCAAAGGAGAAAAAGTAACAAGTCTTTTTAAATCAAGTTCCAAAAATCTGATCTCTATTCAAGTTGTTAACCATTTCATTTTCGCGTTTCCACGGTTTACGCCTTTTTAATCCATTGTTTCTTTCCATCATTTTAAATTCTTTAACCTATTTTATTTTGTGTTTCCAAGGTTACGCTTTTTAAACCCATCTTTCTCATTTTAAAATCTTAAAAGTATTTTAATATCTGCCGTCATTGTTTGGAATTAAAACTTTGCATGATTTTTTTTTAATCTTTTATTAAATCCTGATTGTTGAATATACGTCACTTGACACAATTTTCATTTTCAAGGTAGACCGGGCAAAGCCGGGCAACTAGTAATGTTATAAACAAAAACCTAACTTAAACCACAAGCATAAATGATACTGTCATTTGCAAAACTATGCTTTAAAAACATTGTAGAAAGACAACTTACTGGAATAAAAACAAAGTCGTGTCTGATGAAACAGCGATCACCTTGGGTGAGCTGAAAATAAAATAAAACCAAAACTTTGAATGATGTGGTTAAAATAATATGTCTTTGCAAATTTACATTATTCAAATGGAAACTAGACGCTTTATGATTTCAGTCAAAAGGTTACATCGAATCCGTAATTCTATTTTAAAACTAAACGGATTAAAACACTCCCTTTTCAATTAATAAATCGGTGTTGACAATTGAAATTTATTTTCAGACTTTTCAATTTATTTTATTTAACATAAACTCTGGCTCCGTTTTAGCAGTATTAAAGTAAAGACGAATGACTTTTAGCAGATAATTTATTGAATGAGGCTATCAGCATAAAGCTTTGACTTTGGGTTAAGATAATGAAATAAAACATCCCGTGACATTTCACCATAGTTTGCTTGCTATTACAAGCGTAGTGCATTAACGTGACATCATAATGACTGCGAAGGAAAACAATTTTGAATTCGAAGCTTTTACTCAAGAAATCCTGACTAATTTGCATTTTCGTAAATGTAGCTCATTTCATTTCTGTAAGTACCTGGACGACCGAGCCTCGCTCGGCTTTAAAAGAATTATTTTTTGTCAAATTGTGTTTTTTTAAGGTTCAATACTTTTCCAAATATACTTGAAAAGCTTCACGTTAACGAAATGTTACGTACTCGACCTTCTTATAACACTAAAGTACCAAACAAAGAAGATTCTGAATGTAATTAAATCAACATTTTGCTTTAAATTATCTGTTACGTTTGTTTCCACTATACAATTTTCTTGTCAGTAATTAAAATTTTTTGACCTTAGTTTTGCTATGGTGAAATCGGTTTTTAACCGAATACTTCCTTTCATACTATGATGCCTTTCACGATTTTATCCCAATCGAGATTTTTTTTTTTTGAATAAGTCCTTTTAGTTTTTACGCCAGAAAATGCTATATACAGCATGATATCCATCAAAACTGATGATCCACAAACCAGTCCAACAAATGATAACAACTGTCTTAACAAAACATAAACAATCTCAAGAGATACACTTCTTTGAAATAAAATTTAGGTGCGTGATTTAAAAAACATGTTAAACTATTTGAAGTGTAAAAAGAAAATAAATAAATAAAATAAAATAAAATAGGATGGTCAAGCAATAGTTTCACTTGAAAAAGAAAAAAAGCCTTACATCGACTTACATAATGCTTTTGAATTTGTTTTTAGCCAAGTGTGTTTGAAATTAGCCAAAATGGCCACAAAGTGGCCGAAATCAGTCAAGCCTGGCAACCCTAAGCAAGTATAAAATTTTAAAGCGAGAAGAGACAAATTTTCATTGTTATGGTTGCAAATCGTCTGCCTGATGCGTCAACTCACAGTTTACTTCAAGGCTTAACTCAATTTGACTTTATATTAAAAAACTGTTTTTTGTAAAAAATCGCGTTTTTACAGAAAAAACACTGATGTAGATCAACTCAGAATGCAAAACTACAATTAAATTCAAAATTTAATCCAAATCGTTAGAGCCGTTTCCGAGATAAGAAATATATATATATACCCACAAGAATTGCTCGTTTAAAGATTGACGTCACAAACTTTTGTGAGTACTAAAAGAGGAAATTCCTTCGTACTATCCGACGCGCGTATTTAACACTGGAAAAAATGAAATTTCCTAACTACCTAGAAAGACTAAAGGGGCCAGTGGGGCCCTACCCATTTTTTTTGTGGTGAATTTTTTTTTTTAAATTTCTTCTTGAGTGAGTCCACATGCCCGATGCACCTTATTTTTTGACTAAATAACAGCTTAGTAGAGAATTATTTTTAGTTTTTCTGTCTTTACTCGCCAAAAGGTAGAATTAGTTTATCTTTCCAAGAGCAATGGCTTCATTTGGCAGGTAAGCAAACGGTACTGTTTATAGCATTTGGATATCCAACCGGCTGACCAAAGAGGAGTTACAGGTTAAATTAGAGTGAATAGCAATTTTTTTATGCAACAACAATGGGGTCGTTTCGAAAATTTTAAAAGTCTTTTTTTCTGAAAGAGCATGCTTAAAAACATAGGATCTGACCATTCTTTGATAAATTTGTTTACGTGTAATATTTTTAAAAAATTACTTAATTCGGAGCGCTTTCATAGTTTACGGCTTCTGCCGATGACATCACAAATGATGAAACGCCATTCAGTGTTGCCATTCACAGTGCAAAATTTTTAATTTGCGTCTTTACTCAACGCGTACTGGCAACGATATGGTTGATAGCAAGCGTAGAGCGCAATTTTAATTCGCTGCTTGATTATCATAACGTGGAAACGTAGTAGAAAGATGCGGCGAAGTGCATCATTTGTGACTTCATCAAGACCACGCCTTGTTTCAAAAATCGGACATTTAAAAAAAAATAATTTAAAAAAAAACTGTTGGGAAAATGAATGTATTTTCTGGGTCCATGTTATTATTATTATTATTTTTTTTTTTTTTTTTATTTTTTTGCTCATTCTATCCATTTCAATGGCTAAAAGTAGTACTTTTGACTGAAGGAAACCATCCCATTGGGGAAAAGGAAGAAAAAAAAATACTGTAAAATAGCGATTACAGTGGCCCCTACCGTCTTTCTAGGTATAAGGATCTATATTTACAGTACTATGAAGCGAATGATTAAATGTTAAACAAGCATTCAAATAGTGTCATATAATAAAAAGTCAGAAAGTTCCAAGAAGCTCCATCCGATATTAATCGTGTACGAGAGTTGTTTTTTTTTTTTTTTTTTTTCAAGGTCCGATCGATTGCAAAATGAAGACTACAAAGATAATACAAACTCTTTTATTTGGAATATGTACAGACACCTTCCAACTACTTCTCGTCGTTGTAGCAGCTCCGATTAAGTCATTTGTCGTAGCCTGGTACCAATTTTTGATAACCTCGTCATTGAGCATAGACTAATAATAAGAGTAGACCGAGCTATGGCAACCCTTTTGCTGCTCATAAACCAAACCATGTGACTGGTGGATATCCTAGCAACAGCGGGCGTTGATCGTAGCAGACGATCAACGCCCGCGAGAAATAAAATAAATACAATTGATGGAACACGGAAGAATGATCTTTTATGGAGTCCGATTTGTAAATTTGTTATTCTAAGATGTATATATTTTGTTAATATAGTGAGTTTATTGTTTAGATAGTACTGTGCACTTTGTTTAGTCAATTTCAATAACTCTTTTAGCAATTGAAGATGCAAGCGCCGAAAAAGAATCGGCAAACGGTAAGATTTTTACCAACAATTTCAATTTAAGATTCCGATTAGTACATTTTTGCGTTAACGCAAAACGTTTACTCCATTACGTTCACGCCAACGCTGACGTAGCAGTTCCAAATGAAATAAAAGTTACTGAAACTGTGATCAGAAACTAATTACGAACGTCAAAATAATGCAAAACTAAAAGAAAAACAGTTCAATCTCTACACCTGTAAAAAAAAAACTCATAATGAAAACACATTACGTACTAAAATACATGTCGAGTGCCAAACTAGAGATAATGTTGCCATCTAGCAACCATGCCGCCAAAGTTTTCGCCAAGCCTTCCACCAGTCACATGATGTATCCATGAACCAATTTTTTTCATCAGCAAGTCTGGGAAAGCTCGGTCTACTCTTATTATTAGTCTATGTCATTGAGGGCAGCCGCCTGTGCTTTCAGCCAATTATTTACGCTGGTCTACAGCCAAACGTCTGTCCTCCTAGCCAGCGTTTCATGTGATCAAAAAATGGTAATCAGAAGGCGCCATGTCGGGACTGTTTGGGGTACACACGCTTCCATCCCTGGCCGCCTGCATCATGAAAGTCCGTACGGCCTACTTCAAAGTTTCTGCACCATTAATGCACTTTTCTGGCACTCATGAAAGTTGGACCGTACACATTGCTCATTCGTCGATGTATTTCGGCTGCATTGCATCCTTCAGTATTAAGAAATCGAATTACAGCTGGCACTTCATACTTAGCGGGAAACACAGGCATGTTTCCTCGTTCACTGCGTGCTCCGAAATAACCACAGCGACCTGATGCACTGCACAATCATACTTGAGAGACTGCGCAACAAATTTACGTACAGCGTCATTGGCTTGACTTTTTGGTTTTCACTCCACGATCGATCGGACCTTGAAAAAAAAATAACCCTCGTAATTGAACAACAAAGAACGCGAGGGGCCACACAGCCCCCTCTGTCTTTTTTGTGTTAAAGCATTGTATGAAACAGAACAGAAATGAAAGTGGACATGAATCGCTCTGCATGAAGTTCACCTTAATGTTCCTTTGTAACAATGGTATGTGTCAGAAGAATCACACCAGAAGTGTTCCAGACGTTCTTAAAGTAGTAATCCTCAAACTTAGGTCACACTTTGAAGAATTGCGCCTTTCAAAAAGGTTTATTCCTAACTAGTGGTACCCGCACGGCTTTGCCCGTAATAGAAAAATTAAAAGGTCTTTTGGTTCGCCTGTATATTTACAAATGTATGGTGAATTTTCTCGCCAATTGGCTTGTACCCATGTTACGGTTCCACGTTACGATAATTTCGTATCTCGCCAATTGGCCGGTGCCCATGTTACGGTTCCACGTTATGATAATTTCGTAATTTACTCGTCCATCTTATGATAATTTGTTTCTTAAAATTGGAATAGAAAAAGAACCACATCGAATTTTCGAAAAATCGTTTCGAGGTGCACGCCCCCATGCTAAAAACTAACTTTGTGCCGAATTTCATGAAACTGGGCCGAACGGTCTAGGCGCTATGCGCGTCACAGAGATCCAGACATCCAGACATCCTCCGGACAGAGAGACTTTCTGCTTTATTATTAGTAAAGACTTAGAAAAGTAGCAAGTGATCAAAAAATGAGCGTACATTTGAAAAGTTAATAATGCACGGCTTAATGCATGTAAAAAGTAAAAACTGACACATGTGCTTGTAATGACATGGTGTTTTACTGTAACCACAAAAACAAAAACATAAAATTATGTCGAGACATTGGCGTTGGATGTTATATTTTATCTTCCCTAGTGATGTTGATCGCTGTAGACTGTTGACGGCAGATAGACCCCGAAACCTATAAATTACATGGAGTGAGATCTAGGGTTGTTCAATTTGTTCCGAATTTCCTATTTCTAATACAATGCGCAAAAACTATCACAACTGTTTAAATTTCAAATAAATTGCAGCTCGTGTTGTTGCATGCCCCCATGGTCAGCAGTGCTAGACCAGGTCCATGAGTTTGTTTACCCTCAAGAAATCCAGCACCGTCACTGGGTCTTGAGTCAAATCCCTTCTGGAGAGCCCCAGGCATGACAGTATATGGTCAGGCGAAGCCTGCTCAACAGAACACTTGAAACAAGTCTGAAAAATCTTCGACCCCTCCGAAAATATTAAAGTTTTCAGATGTCCACTACGAAAACGAGCAAGAGTTGTTTGTTCCTGTCTGTCAAACCCAGGGGCCATTTGTATCAATGCATTTAATTTGTATCTGTATTGTTTAATCAGGCAGCTCTTGTTTTGCTCAACTAAAAACTTTTCAAATGAAAATGCCAACTATTGAAATTGATTGAACAGACAGAGTGGCGAAGGCAGTTGGCGTTGGCTTTTTTCACCTAAGGATGCCGGTTCGCCCTTAAAATTAGATTGTAGATTTTCAAGATGCAGAAAATCGACAGCATCGTATGATTATGCGAATTTAAAGATCCCTCGAGTAATCGTTTAGCTTTAAGCAGTCTGGGGAAAATTCAATTCGTAGCACAGTGTCGTATCGAAGAGAATGCAGGTGCCTCCATCTGGTGGGGAAACTGGGTTCCAAAATTCTCATGGCAATGCCATCCATCGTTAGTAGTGTCACGTGAAAAAATGGCTCTAGGTCTGTAGATAGTAAGAGGCCATTCATTAATTACGTAAGGATTCTGAGGGGGAGGGGGTTTGGAAAAATCTCTACATACCCTTACTTGGGGGGGGGGGGGGTCAGATCCATTCTTACGTACTAGGACCAGTCTAGTCGGGCCCAGAGCCTGTTGCTGGTCGTCACTTTTGCATTTGTATTTGTAATATTTTCCAAGTCGATATTTTAGATTAGAAATCGCGTGGTCAAGTGGGATCATATTTCATTTGCTTCTGGAAGGTAAAACGTATTAGGATGAGATGTTTTTTACTTGTTTTCCAAATAATGAATTTGTAAAATATAAAAAAGAATCGCACTGTGTATGGCATGTCTTATTTTTAATTAGTATCGCAGCATATACAAAAATTATTTGTCGAAAAAACGTTCAGTCTAGATTCCTTTTAGTAGATATTTCTGTACACAAAAGGTTTTTAAAGGACATTTAATAATAGGGAATTAAACAACAATTCCAGTGATGTCAGGTTCGCTTTTTTTATTTTGAAAAACTAAATGGAATCTTACGTAAGATAGGGGGGAGGGGTTTGAAAAATCTTACTTTCCTTTACAAGGGGTGAGGGGGGTTAAAAACTGCCAAAGCAATCCTTACGTAATTAATGAATGACCCTTAAAGTCCCAAACGCAACCCCAATAAAATAACAAAACTTACATCATTGATTCCTTCTACGAGTTGCTCAACTTCCCGCAACTTCTGAAGTCTTTGTTCATGGTGCAATGCTTCCCTTTCGACCTTGTTGATCCGAACAGCCAAGTCGTGCACCTCTCGCTGAGCTTGCAGCAAGAGCTTGTAGTCTGGATGATCCAAAGGGGTGTGCTTCAGCAGTTCCTGTTTGGTTTGCAACAAACAAAAAGGAAAATTCAGTCCCAGAAACATGCGATTGACTACAGAAATATATTTATGTGTCGAACTCATGTACAGTCGGATCCCGATTCAACGAATTTACCGGGACTGGAACTTTTATACGTTAAATCGATGTTATTCGTAATATCGGGGTGTGGAAAAAACCCCATAAAAATGCACTTACCTTTTCCAAAACCCCTAATAAGCAACTGCGCGAAAACAAAAGTGCATACTTTTTATTCAGCATTCCACGACTTATTACACGATAGTTAATTTCAAATTTTAAACTATACTTAGTAATAGATGTTTGACAATTTCCTTGATACTTAACACGAAATAGTTTTTTTTTCGACTTTATATAGAGAAGAAAATACAGTGTCTTTTGCAGACTGCTGCATGAGATATGTTTTTACAGTTTCCAGGTAGCATTTGAAAAAGTAAGTTTTAATGGGAGTTGCACTATCGCTTTCTGCATCAGAATCACTATTCGTTAGTTTCCCCCCTCGCCCGTCAAAAATTACTAATTTTAAGAAAAGTCCTTTTCTGATTCGCACAATATGGATGTCATTTGGAAAACAATACAATATTTCCCAACTCAAATTAACAAAAAAAAAAAAAAAAAATTAATTTGAATTTTGACATCTTGAATTCAAATTATGTTTTTCGCAATCACGAGTGTGTGTATGTAGGCGTGTGTGTTTGTGTGTGGGGGTATGTGTGTTTGTGTGGAGGGGGTTTGTGTATTTGTGTGTAGGCATGTGTGTTTGTGTCTGTGTGCTGGCATACGTGTGTGGGTAGTTGTGTGTATGAATGTGTGTGTAGGCATATGTGTTTGTGTCTGTGTGCAGGCATGAATGTGTGGGTAGTTGTTTGTATGAGTGTGTGTATGTGTTTGTGTGTGTGTTCATGTGTAGGTGTCTGTATGTATTTGTGTGTGTATGTGTTTGTGTATGTGTGTAGGTGTATATGTGCGTTTGTGTGTGTATGTGTTTGTGTGTGTGTGTGTGCGTGCGTGCGTGCGTGCGTGCGTGCGTGCGTGCGTGCGTGCGTGTGTAGTTGTGTATGTATGCGCGTGTGTGTAGGGCATGGATGCAACCTGGAGACGGCTTTCGCTAGAGGAGCAGCATCGTGAGGAGCCGGTCGACGGTGATGCTGCGGAGGACGGCGGTGGGAAAATAAAATGATAGCACGCCAAAAACAGTCAAATGAAAGCAATAAGCAACTGTGATTGCTCAAAAAAATATCGGCTGTCAAAATAATTTGTTACTTCGTGGTTTATTATTCCTTAAATAGGGGTTTTTACCTTCATTTTAGTCGGGGGGGGAAAAAAATTCGTTAAATCGCGAAATTCGTTAAATAGAGGTTCGTTAAATCGGGGTCCGACTGCATTATTTTCTTTATTGACATTCTTTGCCAGTTCATTGTTTCAGTGCTGGTCAAATGCGATTGATCTATAGCATTACGCTCTTGGCTGGTAGTAAACCAGAAAAATAGTCGGACTGGTCCATGGATTTGAACATTGAGTTGACATGGTCCTGCCGCCTTGCAACTACGATGTGAAGCGTATGTTCAATTTTCGAGAAAATCTTAATACTACCGAAGTAAAAAAGTTTTCAGAAAACAAAAACAAGAAAAATTATTTTTTTTAAACCAACATTAATCATTAAAGATACAGCAAGTAAATAGTATAAAGTGACAAATTGTGCGCGTTAATCAATCTGCTAATTTCCAGAATTAAATTCCGGAATCTAAGAGTTCAGCAGTACAGTGAAGTCCGCTTATAGGAATATTTGTAAAAAAAATATCCCGCCAAATGTAATAATCTTTCAATGTACCAAACTGTTGTAACAGGTCACTTTGATCCCGGATAATAGAATATTCCGCTTATTAGAATACTTTTTCTTGGCAAATTGGCTATTCCATTAAGGGAGCTTGACTGTATTGTATTTCACGAGAAAAAAAAAACGAGCTGATGTGCTTCATGTAACTTCCTTTTACGCTAATTTAATGATAATAGTGGCTTGGACTTGGAATAAGCAAAAAAACACTTCAAATATTTTCAACCCAAGTTTGTTGCGAACACCAAAGCAAAAAAAAAAAAAAAAAAAAAAAAAAAAACGCTTAATACACATTTATTTTCCCAATATTGGCAATTTTAATGTGATTCAATGGTTCACACTCTAAATATCGCCAATAGTGGCCAATTAAAACCACACTAAACTAGTATGTTGTGGCCATCACGAAACTTTCTTCTATATTTTTCCTTTTTCTGATCCCTCCCCATGCTTGACGAGGAAGCAATATTCCCAACAAAAACAAAATTACACATGCAAAAACTTGACGACTATCCCAATGTCTGAATTATTGCAAAAGCAAAGCAAAGAGCGAAAATTGAAAGTTTTTTTAAAAGCCTTGCTTGAATTAATTACAAATATTTTATTTGTTAACAAACATAAGATGGCAACAGTTAAAAATTTTAAATCATTGAGATAATATTTCCGATCATTTCCATTCAATTAAAATCACGAGAAATACGCAGACGACAATCTATTACGATTTATCTTTCTTATTGTTGCATTAATAAAAATATTTTTATTCGCAAAAAAAAAAAAAAAAAAAAATCAACACCTCTTGGAGCGATCGGCGTCAAAATAGAACCAAAGCCTGTTTACGTATGGATTCACATATATTCCAAATTTCAACCAGAACGTAGCATTACTTCTTGAGATAGGGCACTCTAAATGGAAAAAAAGAACGGGTGATTGCGCTACCCCCCTTTTAGCTGTTGACACAAAAATAAAATCAGTTCTTATACCCACTAAGGGCTACTTGCCGATAAATTTTTCTTTCATTCCGTTCATTATTTCTTGAGATACAGCAGTCACAATTGACGACAAAAAACGTTCTACAGCTCAACCCCCGTTTGAGTTATTGACACCAAAATTGAATCAGCACCTGTTCCTGTTAATACCAACATATGGACCAAATTTTGTTTGATTCCGCCAGTAACTTCCTGAGGAATAGCAAGCACGCGTAACTCGAAAAACGTCCCATTGCTCCACCCCCCTTGGAGGAATTCGCGCCAAAAACTAATGGGCACAAGTTCACATAGGGGCACATATGTGTACTAAATTTCGTTCGATTTCATGCGGTAGTTTTTGTTGTAGAGCGGCCACAAAAAACTGGTCACACACAGACGTGACACACATACATACACACACACACACACACACATACATACATACACACACACACACAGACAGACAGACATTTTCCAAAAATGGTCGAAATGGACTCAGCACACCTCAAAACGTTCGAATCCGTCAAAATTCGAAATTCGAAAATTTGCACGAATCCAATACTTTCTTCTATATATTAGATATAGAAGAAAGTAAAAATGAAAAAAAAAGGCTAAATTTGTCGCCATGTTGGCGACAAAACTTGGCGATAAGTTGCCAAGTGTTTGCAAAATTATAACACCACTTCAGTTTACACTGAAATTAACAATGATTCCCCCCCCCCCCAAAAGGTGTGAAAGACCCCCTTTGGAGCATCCGAATGCAACCAAAAAGGGAGGTGCACAACTTACATATGCACATACACTTATACGCACATACGTTCTTAGGCATATATCCACGTGTGGTCGAGTTGAAAAAAAAAAAAAAAAAAACTCAATATTCATTCGGAGGCGAGCAAAATAGAAATTAAGGTAGGCGATTAATATCGCCAAGCTTTCAGTCGACAAGTTTTTCCGCCAAATTTGGCGGTTATTTTTTTAATTTGATTTCATTTTTGCTTCTATTGGCGATATTTACAGAGTTTACTATTGAATCACATTAAAATGCAAAATATTGGAAAAATTAATCGGTAAAAAACTTTTTTTTTTGCTTCAGTTCGAAACAAACTTGGGGCAAAAGTATTTAAAGTGTTTCTTTGATTACTCCAAGGCACTACTATTATCATTAAATTTGCTTAAAGGAAGTCATATGATGCACAGAACAGCTCGTTAGTTATAAAAACTGGCAGACAATTTTAACTTTTTACATTTGCAGACATTTAATGTAAAATATTATAGTTACCTTGATAAGAAGCTCGTATCTTGGTATACGCTGTACAGGCATTATCAGCAGTGCATCTAAAGATAACTTGCCCTTATGTTCCCTAGACGTATGCTGGAACAAAAAGAATAAAATAAAAAATAAAATTAAGTTTAAAATTTTCAGAGAAATACTTCAATTGACAAAATGTTTTTTATTTATTTATTTATTTATTTATTTTTTAAGTCATTTGTGAAAAGAAAAATAACACGTGCAGAGTTTAAAAGAACCACGATTTTCAGAACTTAAAATCGATTTCACAATTCAATGAAACGGTAAGTGATTTTTATGACCAAGAAAAATTTAAAGTTACTCACTTTTGCAATACCATAAAAAATACCACTTCACTTTTAAGGGGTCTAAGTAGTCTTAAGGCATAATCGACCATGGAAAATACATAATATTTTAAATTCTCATAGCTATTTTAAAAATCACATTTACTTTTTAAACTTTTGACAGACAAGTCATGAAAACCTGTTTTTTATTAATTACTTGTCATAAGTTTAAAAACTATAATTTTTTTTTAATGGTGGAATTGAAGACATTGAAAATGGATGAACGTTGCTTTACTCTTAACTTACTGTACGCAGGACGGCGAACAAAATAATGAGTAAGTAAACCTAAAACATGCTCTTTAAAAAAGTACTTTCATGCTTTATTTTAATAAAATTTTCATTTCTTTTTTCAGTTTTATGCAAATAATGTATGTTTGTATTTAAAAAATCTATCCCTCACTACTACTTGCATTGAAGTATAACTTCTAAATAACTACTTCTTTTGCACACAAATCAATTTTGAAGCACTAATTTAATTCCTTTTAAAAGTATCCTAAAAGACAACTGAAAAACATATGTTTAAAATTATTGTTTTTAAGTAATTATTAAGGCTAAAATAGAGTCTTAAAATGAAAAAAAAAAAAAAAACGAATTTTGATTTTTCATTATTTTCTTAAAATTAATCTTTGAATTGCGGGTTAGTCATAGAAAAAAAATTCAATTCGGACTATTTTTACAGAACGTATAAGCTGTTCTGTCGGTGTCATATTTTACATTTTGTGAACAAATATTTCATTTAAGTGCAAATATCTCATAATCGTAAAATGTCAATTCATGAGTATCTTTCAAATGCTCCCTGCAGATCAGGATTGCTGTAAATCCTTTGAGTTTTTTCAGATTGATACTGAGGTACAAATAAAAAAATTTAGGGAACAAATTTTCAATACCATTATATATATATATTTTTTTTCATTCTTGAATCCTAATTTTATTGACTTTTTTTTAGAAAACTTGAAATTTTAACAAAAACTCTGTTTTTAACAGCTTTTGAACGAAATATTGTGGTTAGTGAAATTTTAATCCCCAAGTTTTCTTTAAATATGAAATATGCTTCTAGAAAAATAGAGAAAATCAAGTTTTAAAAAAATTGGTGCTCGTGAAGTGATTTTTGTGGTTCACATATTTATCATTCAAAAATTCAATAACCTCTATATTTTAAAAATTATTCCGAATTTTTGGACAAAACTTTACATATTACTTTCCTTTATAAAGGTCTGTAACGTATAAAAGATTGAGAACTATATCTTTAAAATATATATATATATATATAAAAAAAAGATCTTCATACTCTATTGCATCCTTAACATAATATTTTTCACTAGTGGCACCCGCACGGCTTCGCCCGTAATAGAAAAATTAAAGGTCTTTTGGTTCGCTTGTATATTTACAAATGATGTATGGTGAATTTTCTCGCCAATTGGCTGGTACCGACGTTACAGTTCCACGTTATGATAATTTCGTATCTCGCCAATTGGCTTGTGCCCATGTTACGATACCACGTTATGATAATTTCGTAATTTATGATAGTTTTTTTTTCTTAAAATTGGAATAGAAGAAGAACCACATCGAATTTTCGAAAAATCGCTTCGAGGTGCACACCCCCATGCTACATACTAACTCTGTGCCAAATTTCATGAAAATCGGCCGAACGGTTTAAGCGCTATGCGCGTCACAGACATCCTACGGACATCCTACAGACATCCTACAGACATCCTACAGACATCCTCCGGACAGAGAGACTTACTGCTTTATTATTAGTAAAGATTAACAAAACTTGAGCACATTTAGATTTCGAGAATATTATATAACAATATTTTAATTTGTCATTTGCATAAGATATTTCTCTGCAAAACTACTTTGGCGAGATCACACAAAATGATTTTTTTTTTCTGTATAAAATGAAGAGCTATTGCCCTTACCTCCAAAAATTGTGCAAATGCTGGTTTGGCAGTAGAAGCTGATTTGATAGCATCTCTAGCTGATTTCCAGTTGTTTATAAATTCTATGTATGTATCCAGAACAGTTGGGTGGGTGAACTGAAAAAGAAGCGAAACAATTAACATTTAGCTCAATGTCACCAATACATGTTAAATCAGAAAAATGATAGAAAAATCATTCGGTTAAACTTTTCCTTCTACAATACATTTCGTGGTTTAAACAAAATTTAACTATTTTTACTTCCTTTTACGAAGTAAAGGAAGTGTTGTATTCGCAATAAAATTTTCACCCAAAAATCGGCCTTAATTTCCATTTTGCTCGCCCCCGACTGATTATTGAGTTTTTTTTTTCAACCGACCACACGTGGATATATGCCTAAGAACGTATAGACACCCGAAATATCCATTTTATCGATCGCCTAATTAATTACAACGACTTATCTCGTGATGTCCGTACGTACGTACATATGTGGGGTTTTATATATATATGTGGGGACGACTTATCTCGTGATGTCCGTATGTACGTACATATGTGGGGTTTTATATATGTATGTCGGGTTTTTTTTCAACCCGACCACACGTGGATATATGCCTAAGAACGTATAGACACCCGAAATATCCATTTTATCGATCGCCTAATTAATTACAACGACTTATCTCGTGATGTCCGTATGTACGTACATATGTGGGGTTATATATATATATATATATATGTGGGGACGACTTATCTCGTGATGTCCGTATGTACGTACATATGTGGGGTTTTATATATGTATGTCGGGTTTTTTTTCAACCCGACCACACGTGGATATATGCCTAAGAACGTATAGACACCCGAAATATCCATTTTATCGATTGCCTAATTAATTACAACGACTTATCTCGTGATATCCGTATGTACGTACATATGTGCGTTTGTGCGTATGTGCGTATGTACCTCGCATAACTCAAAAACGGTAGGTCCTAGAAAGATGAAATTTGATACGTTACCCCCTAGCGGGGTCTAGTTGTGCACCTCCCTTTTTGATTGCATTCGGATGTCCCTAGGGGGTCTTTTACACCTTTTTGTGAGGAAATCATTGTTAATTTCAATGCAAACTCAAGTGGTGTAGTAATTTGGCAAACACTTGGCGATATATCGTCAAGTTTTTTCGCCAACTTGGCGACCATTTTTTTTAAATCTGGTTTTATTTTGACCACTATTGGCGATATTTCGAGAGTTAAGCATTGAATCAAATTAAAATGTCCAATATTGGGAAAATTAATCTGCATAAAACATTTTTACTTCCTTTTACATAGAAGGAAGTATTGTATTCGCGAAAAAATATTCACTCAAAAATCGACTTTAATTTCCATTTTACACACCCTCGAATCAATATTGAGGTTTTTTTTTTTTTTCCGACTCGACCACACGTGGATAAGTGCCTAAGAACGTAAAGACACGCGAAATATCCATTTTGACGATTCCCGAGTTAGTTACAACGTTTTTTTTTCTCGTGACGTCTGTATGTGCGTATGTATGTCGCATAACTCAAGAACAGCATGTGGTAGAAAGTTGAAATTTGGTACGTAGACTCCTAGTGGGGTCTAGTTCTACACCTTTCTTTTTGGTTGCATTCGGGATTTTCTAAAGGGGCCTTTTGCAACCTTTTTGTGGGGAAATCATTGTTAATTTCGATGTAAACTCAAGTGGTGTAGTAATTTGGCGGACACTTGGCAATATATCGCCAGTCTTTTGGTCGCCAAGTTTTGTCGCCAAATTGGCGACAAATTTGGTTAATTTTTTTTTCTTAAATCTGATTTTCATCTGGCCCCTGTTGATGATATTTAGAGAGTAAACTACTGAATCACATTAAAATTGCCAGTAATGGGGAAATGACATTAAATTGGAGTAAAAGGAAGTCATGTGATGCACACATCAGCCCCTTTTTTCTCCAGTTCGCAACAAACTTGGGGTAAAAATATTTAAACTGGTTCTTTGCTTACTCCAAGGCACTATTATCATTAAATTGGCATAAAAGAAAGCCATGTGATACACACATTAGCTCGTTTTTTTGCCGCAGAGTGGGTTTAGCTTTTAAGATACATATAACTTGACTGAAATCACTCACAGCTTCAACGAAAACGTCGCCAATTTTTTGACGGGTGTCCCATTGTCGAAGACGTTCTCTGAGAGTGTCCAGAAACTGCTCGTGGAACCTCAGCATGTCTGGTACACCCTGGAAGATACTATCCACTGTCTCAGCTCCGATTTTCTCCCTATGCTCACCTTCTTTCAGAGGAACCATATATTTCTGGAAAACAGAAAAATGAACCAATACTTTAACACTAGAACGACTGACATTTTCTGTATACCTAGAAAGACGGAAGGGGCCAGTGTGGCCCCTACCCATTTTTGGAGTGAATTCTTTTAAAAATTCTTTCTGAGGGAGTCCACATGCCTGATACACCTTCTTTCATGACTAAATAAAAACTAAGTACTTAATTATTTTTAGTTTTTCTCTCTCTACTGGGCGAAAGGTTGAATTAGTTTTCCTTTCTAAGAGCAATGGCCACCGTTAGGATGGTTAGCAGTCGGTACTGTTTATAGCATTTGGATATTCAACCGGCTGCATAAAGAGGAAGTTGCAGGTTAAACTAGAGTGAATGGCATTTTTTTATGCTACCAACAATTAGGAGAAAGGAAAAAAATAATGTTTTTAATTGTCAAAATGCTTAGGGGCCACTGTGGCCCGTCCCGTCTTTCTAGGTATAAGGATCAATATTAACAGTACTATGGGGTGTATGATTAAATGATTAAACAAGCATTCAAATAGCGTCATATAATGAAAAGTCAAAAAATTCCATTAAGTTCCGTTAGATATTATCCGAGTTATTAAACAACAAACTACGCGAGGGGCCACACAGGCCCCTCCGTCTTTCTTGTGTTAAAAAGATAACATATACTAGTTGCAGGTACTAAAAACATATGAGGCAGTGAAAAGCAAAGGGATCTATGTAGCGAAATTAAAAATTTGGAGATAACCAGTACAAATGGTAGGTGAACCTCTCCTCTGTCTTGGGAGTAGCCCTGGTAGGTGCTATTACACAGCATGATTTTGAAAAACAATTCAACGGAAGTTTACCTAGGACCTTATCTTTATTAGCGTTTTACTCAAAACTTGGCATAATAGGAAATTATGCCAAGCAAAATTAAATATTTGGAGATAACCAGTACAAATGGTAGGTTAACCTCTCTTCTGTTTAGGGAGTAGCCCTGGTAGGTGCTATTATACAGCATGATTTTGAAAAAAAAATCAATGGAAGTTTACCTAGGACCTTATCTTTAAAAAAGTTTTACTCAAAACTTGAAAATGTCCACTTACATCCCTTTGCTTCTCACTGCCTCATTAACACATGCATGTGTTCTAGAGCAGTATGGGTCAAAATTGTTTTCTACCCAATTGTTTTGTTCAAAGGCAATACGTAGCTATTTATAACTAAAATGCTTAAAGTGATTTCGAATTATTTAGTACTAGTGGTAACCGCACGGCTTTGCCCGTAATAGAAAAATTAAAAGGTCTTTTGGTTCGCCTGTATATTTACAAATAATGTATGGTGAATTTTCTCGCCAATTGACTTGTACCCATGTTACGGTTCCACGTTATGATAATTTTGTATCTCGCCAATTGGCTTGTGCCCATGTTACGGTTCCACGTTATGATAATTTCGTAATTTATTCGTCCATCTTATGATATTTTTGTTCTTAAAATTGGAATAGGAAAAAACCACATCGAATTTTCAAAAAATCGCTTCGAGGTGCACACCACCATGTTACAAACTAACTTTGCGCCAAATTTCATGAAAATCGGCCGAACGGTCTAGGCGCTATGCGCGTCACAGAGATCCAGACATCCAGACATCCTCCGGACAGAGAGACTTTCAGCTTTATTATTAGTAAAGATTTATATTATTCCATTGTGGTTAAATCATTTTCAATACACCCCCTCCCCCTCTCATTTTGCGAACAGCATTCTTTTGTTCAATTCGTACTATTAGTTCACAGTCTCCCAATACAGGTCATGGTGGCCTGATTGGCAGGGCGTCGGACTCATAAACGAAGGGGGGGGGGGGTTCAATCACAGCCGGTCTAAGATCCTCCGTCTTCGTTGATTGTGACTGGAGCGCATTAAATACGTTATAATCAAAAAGTCCTCCTAGTGAACCAATGCCTCTGGGGGTGCTGGACCAGGGATTGCTAGGCTTCTGGTCTGGATCAAAAAACCAGAGCTGTCTTCAGTGCTTCATCCAACCGGTAAAACCACCAAAAGTGGTTGGTACAGGGAATCATGGAGTGTGAAGTCTCCCAATACATGTGATATACAGGCGTCCCTTGTATAACACGGTTAATTCGTTCCGTGAAGTATCGAAACCGTGTTATACGAGATATTTTTTAAAATAACATTTTTACTTATTTTTAAAACTACTTGTGTATGTGCAATCAAAAACAGGTTAAGATGTATCGTGTTATATCGAAACCGTGTATACGAGATATTTTTTAAAATAACACTTTTACTTATTTTTAATACTAATTGTGTATGTGCATTAGAAAAATCAGGTTAAGATGTATCGTGTTATATCGAAACCGTGTATACGAGATATTTTTTAAAATAACACTTTTACTTATTTTTAATACTAATTGTGTATGTGCATTAGAAAAATCAGGTTAAGATGTATCGTGTTATATCGAAACCGTGTATACGAGATATTTTTTAAAATAACACTTTTACTTATTTTTAATACTAATTGTGTATGTGCATTAGAAAAATCAGGTTAAGATGTATCGCGTTATATCGAAACCGTGTATACGAGATATTTTTTAAAATAACACTTTTACTTATTTTTAATACTAATTGTGTATGTGCATTAGAAAAATCAGGTTAAGATGTATCGTGTTATATCGAAACCGTGTATACGAGATATTTTTTAAAATAACACTTTTACTTATTTTTAAAACTAATTATGTATGTGCATTAGAAAAATCAGGTTAAGATGTATCGTGTTATATCAAAACCGTGTTATACGAGACTTAGAAATAATGTAAATCAAGGGATGTGTACCGTGTTATATAGAAAACCAAGTTTCATAAAAACAAAGTAAAAACTTATTAGAGTTATCGATCATTAACAGAATGTATTAAACAAAAATGAAATTCTATCTTATATAAATATAGCATTCGTATTATATCAAAACCATAAAGTATTAAATTCAAGTTTCGTGCAGTGTTATATCGAAACCGTGTTACACGAGACATTTTTTAAAATAACATTTTTACTTATTTTCAATACTAACTATGTATGTGCATTAGAAAAATCAGGTTAAAATGTATCGTGTTATATCGAAACCGTGTTATACGAAGCATTTTTTAAAATAACATTTTTACTTATTTTTAATACTAATTGTGTATGTGTATTAGGAAAATCAGGTTAAGATGTATCGTGTTATATCGAAACCGTGTTATACGAGACATTTTTTAAAATAACATTTTTACTTATTTTTAATACTAACTATGTATGTGCATTAGAAAAATCAGGTTAAAATGTATCGTGTTATATCGAAACCGTGTTATACGAGACTTAAAAATAATGTAAATCAAGGGATGTGTACCGTGTTATATAGAAAACCAAGTTTCATAAAAACAAAGTAAAAACTTGTTAGAGTTATCGATCATTAACAGAATGTATTAAACAAAAATGAAATTCTATCTTATATAAATATAGCATTCGTGTTATATCAAAACCATAAAGTATTAAATTCAAGTTTCGTGCAGTGTAATATCAAACCGTGTTATAATAATCGCAAGTTTGGTACTGTGTAATATCGAAACCGTGTCATAATAATCGCAAGTTTGGTACCGTGTAATATCGAAACCGTGTCATAATAATCGCAAGTTTGGTACCGTGTAATATCGAAACCGTGTCACAATAATCGCAAGTTTGGTACCGTGTAATATCGAAACCGTGTCATAATAATCGCAAGTTTGGTACCGTGTAATATCGAAACCGTGTCACAATAATCGCAAGTTTGGTACCGTGTAATATCGAAACCGTGTTGTAGAAGTACTGTGTTATACGAGGTACGCCTGTATACAAATTTTCAGTCGATAAGACAAGCCATTTTTTTTCATCCACTCAAGTTCAAACGTATTTTTTAAACTTGTAGTGGATGACACTTGATGTTAATACATTTTTTTTTCAATTATTAATGTAGTAGTTAAATTTAACTAATTAATTTTAGTTTTATACAATCCAATAATTAGTAACAAACAAAAATAATATTCCTACAACATATCGCCACAACTAGTACAACACTGCCACATCTGCAAAAACTACTCTTCGACAAAAATTTAAATTTAATGCGCCTTAGCTTAAACTCTTATAGTAACACATTGACACCATCTCAAAAATAAGGTTAAAAACATTTTTTTTCGTTTGTGGCAGTCATGCATTTTAATTGAACTCATAAAATGCACCAAAACATGTATACAATTCGAAATCTACAATTTTTGACTTGTGGCGGTGTTGTATTAGGTGAGCGATATATAAAAAGGAAAATGGAAAACTACAAGAAAACTCACTTTATATTTTCCCCCTTAATATTGACTCTGTCATATGCATATACATATATTTACATTGATTATATAACTCAGTAATAAAATCTAACTAAAATAAAATTTCTCTTTGTTGACCTAAGTTGGAATTATCTTTATTATTTTATGTTACTTGTTTCTAATATAATCATATCATTAATTAATAAAATAATTTTATGTTTTGAAATGCGTGTCTTCTTGCAAAAGAAAATGAAATTAAACTGTTGTTTAAAATTAAAACTTTAATTATGTTCGCAGCCATTGAACCAATTATCTGAACCGCAAAATTTCTCAGAATAGTTCTATTTATAAATTTAAAAATAGCACTTTCCTGTTAGGAATTGATTAATTAATTTTTCACAGAAAAGAAAACCATCTAACCGATTTTAAAATCCGAGCTAATACTCCCTTTGAACGACAAAATAATTTTTCTGAAATGTATTGAGTTTCATTAAAGTATTTTTAAAGATAAAATCAGCGATAAATTTAAAATAGAAAGTTCAAAATGCTGAGAATTTTTTTAAAATAAAAAATGGCAAACACGCAGTCACGTTGTCTAGGTACTAAGTATAATTTCTTTAAATGCTTTTTTAACTACATCAGTTTTAAGAAATATTTATGTAAATGAGTAGGGGAGGGTGGGCGGGTAGGTTTTCGAAGAACGCTCAAAAATTGTAATTTTCGGATTTTTGTAGCAAAACAATTTCGGTTTTGTTTCCGAGCAGGGTTCTTAAACTTCAAAATAAAAAGTGATTTTTGTATTATTTCTCAATCCCAATATTTATTTATTAGCAAACTTCACAAACTTCACAAAACCCGCTTTGCCTTACCAGGGAGCCCAAAGCGGGTATGCTTAACTAGTTGTGGTTTGGTACATTTGCCAATCAAATATGAAGTTATGAATGATTAAAATAGTTGACTAGATACCTACCATTATATAAAAAAATATAAAACAGTTTTACTTATCCAATTTAAAGTCAGCACATTTGTTCATAAAACATAAAGAAATAACTGATTAAACTAATAGACTAATTAATTGCTATTCTAAAAAAAAACTCTTTAAAGTTGTACTTATCCTATTGAAATAGAAAATTTAAGTCAGCACACGAGTCAAAAAAATTATAAATAAATATATGATTAAATCCCATACCCGCTTTGCCCGAAGGACCTTTTTTATTTTAATAACTAGTGGTACCCGCAAGGCTTTGCCCGTAATAGAAAATTAAAAGGTCTTTTGGTTCGTCTGTATATTTACAAATAATGTATGGTGAATTTTCTCGCCAATTGGCTTGTACCCATGTTACGGTTCCACGTTATGATAATTTCGTATCTCGCCAATTGGCTTGTACCCATGTTACGGTTCCACGTTATGATGATTTCGTAATTTACTCGTCCATTTTATGAGAATTTTGTTCTTAAAATTGGAATAGAAAAAAAAACCACATCGAATTTTCGAAAAATCGCTTCGAGGTGCACACCCCTATGGTACAAACTAACTTTGTGCCAAATTTCATGAAAATCGGCCAAAAGGTCTAGGCGCTATGCGCTTCAAAGAGATCCTGACAGACAGAGATCCGGACAGAGGGACATTCAGCTTTATTATTAGTAAAGATTACAACCTTAAATTTAAAAAAGAAACAAACGAAATGACCATCGTAGTTTGTAGGTGGATGGTGTCAGAATATTATTGACAATCAAAAAAAGAAATAAGCTGGTCTTCGACTAATCACAAGTTACGAAACATCATTTTTTTTTTTTTTTTTTTAAAGCCTTGTTGCGCCATGCCGCTTTACTGCTGCTTCGTTGGGACTGATTAAAACTCTGGGATGTTCATGTAAACACGACATACGTATGCATCGCCGTGCTGTGGAGTCAGAGTCGGACTGAGTTTGGTGTAAAAGAGTCGGAGTCGTTCGAAAACATGCCGACTCCGACTTTCTCGTTTTTCTTTAATTTCTACTGACTCTCCTTGCATTTTTTAAAAACCTGACTACCAATTTATTTAACTACATGCATTAAGGCCTACTAATAAGAAAATAACTCATTGTGGCCACCAGCTGGCTTGATTGTTTATCGAATTTTTTGTAACAGTTACCTACGCCGTCTCCGAGTTTGCTTATTTTCTAACTTTATTTAACTGATAGCAACTGTCAGCAAACAGTTTTGTTGCTAAAAATTTTCTAAGTGATCACCTTCAAATAAAAATAATGATATATTTTTTACCTCAATCTTGGTTTAAAATAGTAAAATGAATGTATGTATCGCTTGAGCAAGTCGGGAAACTTCTGAGGGTGCTTGGTAAATTCAAATAAGTGTCGGCACGAAAGAGCAAATCCAAAAGATTCGATAAAATATAAATGCTTTTTTAAAATTTGACTAATAAGACTTTATCTTAGAAAGCTTGGTTATCACTGAAAAGTAGGAAATAAAATTTGTGCATGATTTATTGGTTCTAACACTTAATTGTAGTTAATCCTAAACTCTCATGTTAAGGTTAATTCTGAAGCTGCCAATAAAACTAAAATTAAAAATTGAGGCAAGAATAGTAAAAGCTAATTCGTACAAAACTACATACCGCCGCATTTTGTGTAAAATTTGCTCCAGACGTACATGTACCCAACCTCTTTCCGCAATATAGTGCAATATTTTTGTTGACATTTTTTAAATGAAATTTAAAATTTATTATTGGGGAAATCTTTCAGAATTAAAGTATTTCAATTTTTATAAAATCTGAAATTCAGTTTAGGTGTCCCCTACCAGATGGGTGTCACAAAGGAGGGGGGAGAGGTCCGCCCCCTCTCAAAAAAAGTTTTTAGACTTGGCAAACAAGTTTTTTTTTCCTCTCAAAATTCTTTCTCTCACTCTTCTCTGTGCTTTCAAAAATTAAAAGCACAGGATTTGATCAACATCTATTTGTTAAACATTAGAGGGGAGCAAATTAATCCTTTTCAGTTTAAAAAAAAATGGGTTTTTAAGTAATCTTACTTTAGAAATCGAAACTAATGGATAATTAGATTTTCAAATTGAACTTCTAACGTTGTACGCATCTTAGGTTTACAATAAAATACAAAGCGAGAATTTCATAAAAAATGAATTAACCGTTTACCCGCCAATGTTCCAAAAATGGAACATCATATTTAAGTGAAAATTTTCCCAAGAAATAACGTTAAAATAAACAAGCTTTTTTTAACACAGTTTAGTCTTATTTCAAAGTATTTTTTGGTTTCCTGCTTGATTGTTTATATGTTTTTAATTATTTATTGCGATTTTTCAAAGATGAGTGTTTTTTTAGCTTTTTGCAACTTTTTCTTATAAAATTTACCAAAAATTGGCTTTTTCAGAAAATGTGATGATATTTATTATAGTTGTGAAAAATACTTCAATGTATGATTTTAAAATGCTTGTAGAAATGTACAATGATATTTCCGAAAGGTTTACCCCTTCAAAATAGCATGTTCCAATTTTGGAACATTGGCGCTTTTAGGGAGTCAAATTTCCAAGAAGTAAATCGTTCGACTTCCAAGGGGAAATTTCATTTTTCGTAATATATGTTTCTTTTTTTTTCTCTCATTTTGAATGTACTCTGATGTAGATGTTGGTAAAACCAAGTAAGTTTATATTTTGAAAGGATACGTTTCGTTAGCAAAGAAAATAATAACAGTCTTCTGTTTGACGGACTATATGGCTCCGAATCCACACCTGCTCGGACAGCTGCATTGTCACGTGATAATAAAAAATAACATTAGTGAGCGTTTTATTCTTCATATTTTAAATGCAGTTCAATAATTCGCTAGCTTTGTTTTCGAGCGAAACGAAATTCTGTTTGACGTATACCAACTGTTCATAAATGTTAAAAAATGTCTATTAGATTTCTTATTGTAGAACAAGCTGTGGCTTATTTAGAGACATTGTCAGAGTCAGATTTGTCAGATGTAGATATATGCCAATTACCCCCTGATGAACTAAGCAATATCACTGAGGAAGAATAGATGTTGACAGAGATGAAATCCTACAATTTTTTGGTTTGTTGCTATTGAGCGGGTACCATTCTGTTCCTTCTGAAGATATGTATTGGAGCAGTGCAGAAGATACATCTGTGCCAATTGTACCAACAGTTATGCCTCAAAATCGTTTTCGAAAAATACAAAACAACTTTCATTTGATGGACAACCATGAATTAAAACAAAATGACAAACTAAGAAAAGTTTTCCCTATTTACGAAGAATTGTGTAAAAACCCTCAACAATTTGGTGTATTTCATGAAAAATTGAGCATAGATGAATCTATGATTCCCTACTACGGTGGGCATTCATGTAAAATGTTTATTAGATGAAAACCAATAAGATTCGGCTTCAAAATTTGGATGCTGTGCTCTTCAAGTGGATACCCATATTCCATGGAGATTTATTCAGGCAAAAAAGAAGGATCCCCTGATGTGCAATTAGGATCCAGAGTTGTAAATGATCTATTATCAGTTTTGACTGACACGTCTAAGCATGAAGTATACTTTGATAACGTTTTTACATCATATGACTTAATTTCTCAGCTATCAAAAAAAAGTGTACGAGCAACAGGAACAATTCGCGAAAACCGAACTGGCCATTGTCCACTGAAATCCAAAAAAGCCCTTTCTAAAGAAGATCGAGGAAATTTTGACAATTGATCTGATGGATCAGTGTACATGTGCAGCTGGAATGATAATGCAGTGGTTACAGTAGCATCTAATTGTTATACACATGAGCCACTTGCATCTGTAAAATGTTACTCAAATGCGCAGAAATACAAGATAGATGTGCCACAACCTCATCTTATCAAGAGATACAATGAAGGAATGGGGGGTGTGGACGTCTTGGATAAACTTTTTGGGAGCTACAGACCTCATTTGAGGAGTAAAAAATGGTGGTGGAATATTTTTAGTAATGCTCTGAATATTTCAGTTGTAGCTAGTTGGTTACTTCATTGTGAGTTACACGAAGTGAAGATGAAGCATTTAGAGTTCCGAAGAGAAATAACAACTGTCCTCCTAAGAAGAAAAGTACGAGTAGAAAGTCATCCAGGGCCTCGTTGTCCTTTACATAATCGATCAAGAATGTCTGACGGACATTATATTGTATCTGCATCCCAAGGACGTTGCGCGATGTGCAAAAAAATACGACTAAGAAATGTTTCCATTGCGAAAAACGACTTCACCAGCAATGCTTCCTTTCATATCATGGGCATTAGATATTTCTGTATTGGATTTTCTGAATTCTGATATGTACCTAAATGCAATTTAAAATATTACTTTTTCCGCAATAAAGTATGCTAAGATAAAAACCGCATTCAAAACCTCTTAGTTTAAAAAAATTCTCTGAAAAAGAAAACTTCATGCAAAGCGCCAATGTTCCAAAAATGGAACATACTGAAAAACATAGTAAAAAATTTTTTTCTTGAAATTTTATTTTATTTCTGTATTTAATAGACATAAATAAACATAATTTCAAAAAATTACTCAAATTTGATCATCCGTTAATAGTTCGGCGGTTAAACGGTTAATATTTCATTCTCTGCTTAGGGGTTTTTCCCCCTTCCCATGAGGAAAAGTGATTTGAAACTAGTATGTTGTGGCCATCACGAAACTTTCTTCTATATATTTTTTTCTTTTCTGATCCCTCCCCATGCTTGACGAGGAAGCAATACTCCCAACAAAAACAAAATTACACATGCAAAAACTTGACGACCATCCCAATGTCTGAATTTTTGCAAAAGCAAAGCAAAGAGCGAAAATTGAAAGTTATTTTAAAAGCCTTGCTTGAACTAATTACAAATATTTTATTTGTTAACGAACATAAGATGGCAACAGTTAAACATTTTAAATCATTGAGATAATATTTCCGATCATTTCCATACAATTAAAATCACGAGAAATACGCAGATAACAATCTATTACGATTTATCTTTCTTATTGGTCTCATTTATAAAGCTATTTTTATTCGCAAAAAAAGAAAAAAAAAATCAACACCTTTTGGAGCGATTGGCGTCAAAATTGAACCAAAGCCTCTTTACATATGGATTCACATGTATTCCAAATTTCAACCAGAACGTAGCATTACTTCTTGAGATAGGGCACTCACAATGGAAAAAAAGAACGGGTGATTGCGCTACCCCCTTTTTAGCTGTTGACACCAAAATAAATCAGCTCTTATACCAACTAAGGGCTACTTGCCGATAATTTTTTCTTTCATTCCGCTCATTATTTCTTGAGATACAGCAATCACAATTGACGACAAAAAACGTTCTATAGCTCAACCGTTTGAGTTATTGACACCAAAATTGAATCAGCACCTGTTCCTGTTTATGGCAACATATGGGCCAAATTTTGTTTGATTCCGCCAGTTACTTCCTTGGAAATAGCAGGCACGCATAACTCAAGAAACGTCCCATTGCTCCACCCCCCTTAGAGGAATTCGCGCCAAAAACCAATGGGCACAAGTTCGCATAGGGGCACATATGTGTACCAAATTTCGTTCGATTTCATGGGGTAGTTTTTGCTGTAGAGCGGCCACAAAAAACTGGTCACACACACACACACACACAGACAGACATTTTCCAAAAATAGTCGAAATGGACTTAAAACACCTCAAAACGTTCGAATCCGTCAAAATTCGAAATTCGAAAATTTGCACGAATCTAATACTTTCTTCTATATATTAGATACAGAAGAAAGTAAAAATAAATAAAAAAATAATAATAAAGCCAGAGTTGGGGTCGGAGTTGGAGTCAGAGTCAGACGTTTCAAAATCCTGGAGTAGGAGTCGGCCATTTTTCCTCCGACTCCGCAGCCATGGCTTGTATGCGTTCGTCCCCCCATTCCCATCAGATATCTTTCTAGAAAAATATATGATTCGAAAAACAGTGAGATAAAGTTTGGATTTGACACAATTGCTTTTGAAGAATTATTATAAACACCAAATAAAAGGACTTTTTATTTCAACATATCTGGACGGCCATTTTACGTGCTTAAACTGATAAAACAGTAAACAGAATATGCCAGGCGATTTTGTACGACATTTGATGCTTATGAACACCAATACCAGTCAATATGATACTATAGTATTAATAATTCAAATAAATTGTTACGCTATGCTAAAGTCTTTAAATTAGTATTCCTTTCTTACTTTGTAAGTTATACATTATTGATTTTTTGGACACCTTTTTCTGACTTAATGTTCTATATCGTTATTTTTTGTTTTATATACTTACTAGCGGTACCAGATGTAGGTCGGCTGTTATTGATGATAAAATGACTTGCACTAAAGTAGAAAATGAAATCTTTATTTTATTTTTTTTATTTTAGAAAACTTTGACATAAAAAAAATGTAACTTGCACTAAAGAAGAGAATAAAAACGCTTGCTTTTTTTTTTTTTTTTTTGTTTAGAAATATACGACATTAAAAAATGACTTGCACTAGAGTAGACAATAAAAACGATTGTGTTTTTCTTTTTTTCTTTTTTTTTGTATAGTAAACTGCGACATTAAAAAATGACTTGCGCTAAAGAAGAGAATAAAAATGATTGCTTTTTTGTATAGAAAACTGCGACATTAAAAGATGACTTGCACTAAGGAAGAGAGTAAAAACGATTTTTTTTTTTGTATAGTAAACTGCGACATTAAAAAATGACTTGCACTAAAGAAGAGAATAAAAATGATTGTTTTTTTGTATAGAAAACTGCGACATTAAAAGATGACTTGCACTAAAGAAGAGAGTAAAAACGATTTTTTTTGTATAGTAAACTGCGACATTAAAAAATGACTTGCACTAAAGAAGAGAATAAAAATGATTGCTTTTTTTTGTATAGAAATCTACGACATTAAAAAATGACTTGCACTAAAGAAGAGAGTAAAAACGATTTTTTTTTAATAGTAAACTGCGACATTAAAAAATGACTAGCACTAAAGAAGAGAATAAAAATGATTGCTTTTTTTTTGTATAGAAATCTACGACATTAAAAAATGACTTGCACTAGAATAGACAATAAAAACGATTGTTATTTTCTTTTTTTTTTTTTTTTTGTATAGTAAACTGCGACATTAAAAAATGACTTGCGCTAAAGAAGAGAATAAAAATGATTGCTTTTTTGTATAGAAAACTGCGACATTAAAAGATGACTTGCACTAAAGAAGAGAGTAAAAACGATTTTTTTTTTGTATAGTAAACTGCGACATTAAAAAATGACTTGCCCTAAAGAAGAGAATAAAAATGATTGCTTTTTTTGTATAGAAATCTACGGCATTAAAAAATGACTTGCACTAGAGTAGACAATAAAAACGATTGTTATTTTCTTTTCTTTCTTTTTTTTTTGTATAGTAAACTGCGACATTAAAAAATGACTTGCACTAAAGAAGAGAATAAAAATGATTGCTTTTTTGTATAGAAAACTGCGACATTAAAAGATGACTTGCACTAAAAAAGAGAATAAAAACATGAATGTTTTTTTTTTTTCAGAAAACTGCGACATTAAAAAATGACTTGCAATAAAGAAGAGAATAAAAACGATTGCTTTTTTTTTAATTTTAGAAAATTAAAAAATGACTTGGCTTAAAGTAGATAATCAAAACCTTTGCTTTTTTAAAGAAAACTGACATTAAAAAATGATTTTCATTAAATAAAGAAAAAAACTTTTCTCTCTCTCTCTCTTTTTTTTTTTTTTTAAGAAAAGTGTGACACTAAAAATAACTTGCACTAAAGTAGGGAATAAAAACGTTCGTTCCTTTTTATTTTAGAAAACTGCGACATTGAAATATGACAACGGCAGACGAAATAATTGTTTTTCTGCCTACTAGTTGCGGCTGAAAAATAACTTGCCGTTAAAGCTTTCCACAGTATCACTTAACTATTTCTTTTACGTATTTTATTTGACACAAAAAAAGTATTTTGCCTTGAGTTATTGATTTGCCAACGTGGCGGAGAAAAAACGAAAGAATAAACTAACGAATTTTGAAAGCATAAAAGCAATTTCCTCTTGAAATGTTAAAAGTAAAATTTATTGATTTTATTTTCAATGTAAAATAGTATTGTCAAAATGTCAGCCTTTGAGTTGCTAATTAAAAAAAAAACTAGCTGACTAAGTGTTTTTCCGGTAAAATAATGTTTAACTTAAAATTTAACTATTGTTATCTTATACTACTTTTTCTATGGAAAGTCTGATTGCTAAATTTTAAAAATCCAAAAAGCTATACACTTTTTTTTTAATCCTCGGGCAAATAGTTAAATCATTTTTTTTTTGTACTTCAAAGAAAAACAAGCTTGCACAAGCAATTTCTTCGCTTTCTTCTTCTATTTTTTTTCCTTTAGAAAATTCAAATTACATTTAGTCAAAAGTTAAAATGTGAAAACTGTATAAATATTTTTTTAACAAATATTCTACTTTGTGTCGCAGGCATATACACGCTTTTAACTTCTTGCACAAAATAATACCGTTATTTTTGTCTATTTTATTTTTTTATTTTATTTTTCGTAGCTTTTCTTCAAGGACTTAAAAGTATTTCTTAAAATTACACAAGTATTCGTTTATTTTCTTTATTATTTATTATAATAATTATTATTTATTTATTTATTTTTAAAGGAATTAAGATTGTTTTTTCATTTACGCTGTGGTGGCCTATTGTTTTCTACTCTATTGTCTTTATGATTTGTAGTATGGCAAGTCGCGTAATCTATTGCTTTATGTGAAAAGTGGACCAAAGATCAGAAGATACCGTGTCGACGTGAATTTTATTTTGCTTTGCTCTCTGCTACTTATTACTTCCTTTTACAAAAAAAGGAAGTATTGTATTCGCGAAAAAATTTTCACTCAAAAATCAGCCTTAATTTCCATTTTTCTCACCCCCGAACGAATGTTGAGTTTTTTTTTTTTTTTTTTTCGACCCGACCAGACAAGGATAAGTGCCTAAGAACCTACAGACACCCGAAATATCCATTTTGACTACCCCAGAGTTAATTACAACGAATTTTCTCGTAAAGGCTGTATGTACGTATGTATGTGCGTATGTGTGTATGTGTGTATGTATCTCGCATAACCCAAAAACGGTATGTCCTAGAAAGTTGAAATTTGGTACGTAGATTCCTAGTGGGGCCTAGCTGTGCACCTTCTATTTTGGTTGCATTCGGATGTTCCTAAGGGGGTCTGTTGAAATTTATGTCCGAAAAAATTTTACTACGACTCAACTGCCACATTTAGCGAAAGGAAGAATAAACATAATTCAGGAAAACAGAAAGAAGTTGGAAAGTTGGTTTTCGGACATAAATTTATTGCTAATTTATTAATAAGCGGTTTCATTTTGACAGCAACATGTATTTTACGGGTCTTTTTACTGAAATTAATTGCTTAACGGTTTTCTCTGCGAGGGAATCATGCAATAAATCTTGACTTTGAGTTCCGTTTTGTCTTGTTTTGCTTTTTTTATTGCTTATTTTGATATTTAAACTGTCTGCTGTCCATTTTCATTGCTTTCACTGGGTGTCTTTACATCTAGAAGCTCACACCTTTGAATTGAAAAAGGGGTTCCTTGAAACCCCGAAACACGTGTATTCTGAAATCTATGTATTTGTGCTAAACAACGTTGGATATTTCCTGTTATTCCTCGGCACAAAGGTATTTATTTATTGCTTATGATGGAGTGTTTTCGCTTAGGGATTGGTACGAAGGTTGTCCGTAAAGTAAGTCTCCCCTTTTGCCACGAGCGCGCGAATCACTGTTACGCGCAATCTGGCAACCCTAGAGTGTAGCTTGGTCTCTCCCCTCCACATCCCCACTCTGTAGAACTCGCTGAGACCTTTAGTGTTGTTTTGGCGGTCATTAAAAGTGGAGCTCCCGATCTCTTCTCCCGCCAAATGTGAAATGCGATCAGAAGACTGCGAAACGCTGAAAAACCTTAGAAGAGCCATACAGAACAAGAAAAGGGGCATGCTGACCAAAGAAATCCGTTTTCATCAGGACAATGCTCGTCCGCACACAGCTCACGTAACCACCTCGCTCATTACGGATTTCGGAAGGGATAAAGTACTACAGCCCGGACCTGGCCCCAAGCGATTATCATCTCTTCCCTGGTTTGAAAAAACATCTCGGTGGTACGAATTTTGCAACCGGAGAAGAGGTGAAAGAGTTTCTGAGTTATCTTCGTAGCGCGGCGGGAAACTTCAACGACGAAGGCATAAACAAGATGGTTAGTATGAAAAAGTGCATCGAAGTCAATGGGGACTACGTTGAAAAATAGTTTGAAGTCCAAGCTTTCCAATGATGTATTTCCCGATGTGTGTAAAAGTTTTTTTCATTGTGAAAAAAAAGGGGGGGGGACTTATTTTACGGACAACCCTCGTAAATAGCGAAATGCGTGAGCCATTCCTTCTTGCGACAGTTGGACCTAGATGTGGGGATATCGGATCGTTGAGGTTTGATGCTACTTTTATTCGCGTCATGATTGGTTGATAGCAAAGACACGGTCAATGGCTTTATTCGGCTGTGACATAGAAACCTCAACAAAAAAAATAAAATAATAATAATAATAATAATTTAAATTTTGACATCTGGAATTCAAATTATGTTTTTCGCAATCACGATTGTGTGTGTGTAGGCGTGTGTGTTTGCGTCTGTGGGGGTGGGGTATGTGTGTTTGTGTGGGGGGGGGGAGGATATCTGTATGTGTGTGTAGGCATATGTATTTGTGTCTGTGTGCAGGTATGAGTGTGTGGGTAGTTGTGTGTATGTGCGTTTGTGTGTGTAGGCATGAATGTGTAAGTAGTTGTGTATACGTGTGTGTGTGTATGTATGCGTGTGTGTGTAGGATATGCACGCAACCTGGAGACGGTTTTCGCTAGGGAGCAGTATCGTGAGGCCGGCCGACGCGACGGTGGTGCTGCAGAGGGTGCTGGCGGGAAAATAAAATGATAGGAATTCAAAACAGTCAAATGAGAACAATAAGCAATCGTGATTGCTCAAAAAAATTGTTTTGTTGTAATTGTTTCTCAAAAAAAGCTCCTATCTTGTACTTGATTGCAAAAAATAGATTTGAATTTGTTAGGAACGAACTCCAGTTGATTAAAATTTAGTATTTCAAGTTCTTTATTCATTTATTTAGTGAACAATCACAATTAGATTATTACCCTCACGTGACCAAAGTTGATGTGGCCATTATTTTTAGATTACCATGTCAACGAGAATAAATCTAGTTCGTTGTTTAATTAATATCAAGGGCACAAATTTTCGTTGCTATGGTTACAAATTGTTTGCGTTCATTCAAGACTTAACTTAAGCATAAAACTTAACTCTGCGAACTTCACTGCCCACTGGCCCCCGTAAGCAGGACCACTCTTCATCGTTAGCGTCTATGCCCTACACACATACACACACACACACACCTGTACATAAACATACACACACACGCCTGTGCGCAAACATACGTACAGACACACACACGCCTGTGCGCAAACATACGTACAGACACACACGCCTGCATATATACATACACACACGCCTACACACATACACACTCACGTATACACACATGCACACGCATGCCTAAACACATACAAATATACACATGCCTACACATATGCACACACGCCTACACACATGCACACACGCCTATACACATGCACACACGCCTACACACATGCACACACGCCTACACACATAAACATACGCCTACACACATACACACATAACTACATACATACACATGCTTACACACATACACACACGCCTACACACATACACACACGCTTATACACATACACACACCCCTACACACATTCACTTACACGACAACACACATTCACACACATACCTACACACATACACACACACGCTTACACACATACGTTCAGACACACACGCATGCACACAAACATACACACACACATGCCTACACACATACACGCCTGCGCACAAACATACGTACAGACACACACGCCTGCACACAAACATACACACACATACGCACTCACGTATACACACATGCACACGCACGCCTACACACATGCACACACGCCTACACACATGCACACACGCCTACACACATACACATACGCCTACACACATACACACACGCCTACACACATACACATGCCTACACACATACACACTCACGTATACACACGCATACAAATATACACACTCCTACACACATGCGCACACGTCTACACACATACACACACGGCTGCACGCATACACACACGTCTACACAAATACACACACGCTTACACACATACACACACGCCTGCACACATACACACATACACACACGTATACACACATGCACACGCACGCCTTCACACATACACACACATACAAATATACACACGCCTACACACATACACACACGCCTACACACACACGCTTACACACTTACACAAACACGCCTACACACATACACACACGCTTACACACATACAGACACCGCTATACACATGCACTTACACGCCTACACACATTCACACACATGCCTACTCACATAATCTTACACACATACGTACAGACACACACGCCTGAACACAAACATACGCACACACACCACTACACACATACACACACACGCCTACACACATACGCCTAAACACATACACACACACGCCTGCACACAAACACACATACACACACGCCTACACACATACACACACGCTTACACACATGCACACGCCTACACACATACACACACACCACTACACACATACACACACGCCTACACGCATTCACACACATCTACACACACACGCCTTCACACATATGCACACACGTCTGCACAGACACACACTAATGGTTACGAATAACTTTATTTGAATTCAAGATTTCAAATACTCAAATTTTCTTTTTTTATAGATTTTCCTTTTTTTATTATAAATTTTAGAGGCAGTAGATAAAGCATGGTTAGACTTTAAGAAAATAAAAACTGTTGTTTTATTGAGAGTTTATAATGTAACGGAGAAAAAAAAGCGCCTCATACTTCGAAAATTGACTTGAGAGATATTTACAAAAGCCTTTACATGGCCAAGTCAATCAATATCAATTTCTCAGAAACTTTTTATTTCGTCTGAAAGAAGTTAGAAAAATATTCCCGGCCTTTTTCTCAAAAATGAAGAAAAGGTTATTAAACTTGGTAGAAATTGTTACGAAAACAACATGATACACAATCTATTGAAAATAAACTAAACATGCTGGCTATTAAAAATATAGTTTGAGAAACTGATCCAAGTTTTAAGAACCGATTGTATTGGACTTCAAAAAATACTGTATATTAGTAGAAAAATTCTACACCATTCGAAATCAAAACCAAATATGATGTCCACGTTAATACCATACATATATAAATGTTTGCGAATGCAATAAATAAATAATTTATGCAAGTTTTCTTGAAATCTTTTAACAAACAATATATACTTAATAATATAATTTTTATTGAAGGAAGAAATTCATTCATAGTCCATTGTTAAAATTTAAAAAAGAAAGAAGAACAAGAGGAAAAAGACTCTTTTCATTTCAGTTACTGAAACATCTAATTATGCCAGATTTTTCCTTCACTTGAAATTTATTTCGCTATCAATCGCTCATTTTTAAATTTCTCATAATTCATTCATTACTTTTAATCGCTTCAACTAAAGAGAAATTCTTTTGGAAATGAAACATTGTATCTCAAATTACTCCAATGGCTTTGTTAAGTCTTATGGAAAACTAAGATTGTTACTTTTTAATAGAATGAATTGATTTACTCACTGAAAATTCTACCAAGAAAAGTAAAGTATTTAATTGAGTACTATGTGGAAGAATATTATGGTTTGTTTTATAGTAAAATTTTTAATTATTGCGTGAATGCGATAAACTTGAAATTTATAATTTGAAATTTTATGCTTAGGAGTGTAAACTTTTTAAAATTAGAGGAATCTGGAATCGAAGAAGTTAAAAATCCAAGAGTCGGAGTCGGTCCTTCTATCTCTGAGTCCACAATCAACAATTGGTGCAGAGTCAGAGTCAAAATCAGACTGACTTAGGGTTAAAGGAGTCGGAATCGAACTCTCTATAATTCTCCGAATCGGAATCGGTCATGTTTCCATCATCGAGTCCACAATCTGCCATGGCTGCGTAGTCGGAGTCAGAGTCGAAATCGGACTGACTTAAGGGAAAAGATGTCGGAATCGAAGGCTCTAAAACTCCCGGAGTCAAAAACGGAGTCAGTCACTTTCCGTACGAGTCTACAATCTGCCATGATTGCGGAGTCAAGAGTCGGAGTCGAATAAGGACTAGGGTGGACTAGGTAGGCTCTTAAATTCCCGGCGTCAGAGTCAGTCATATTTCTCTCCCAGTACTCAATCTGCAACAGCTGCGGAACAACCAGAGTCAAAGTCGAAATCGGACTGATTTCGGAGTCGGCATCGAAGGCTTTAAAATTCCTTTAGTTTAAGTCGGAATCGGTCATTTTCCGTACGAGTCTACAATCTGCCATGACTGCGGAGTCAGAGACGAAGTCGAATACGGACTAGGGTGGACTAGGTAGGCTCTTAAATTCCCGGCGTCAGAGTCAGTCATATTTCTCTCCCAGTACTCAATCTGCAACAGCTGCGGAACAACCAGAGTCAAAGTCGAAATCGGACTGATTTCGGAGTTGGCATCGAAGGCTTTGAAATTCCTTTAGTTTAAGTCGGAGTCGGTCATTTTCCGTACGAGTCTACAATCTGCCATGACTGCGGAGTCAGAGTCGAAGTCGAATACGGACTAGGGTGGACGGCACCAGTAACAGACAAGGATCCAGTAGCAGACAGTCGTAAGTTAGGATTTCAATAACAAGAATTTTAGGAGGGTAAAATTGATGTTGCTGCCACCCATGAATACGTTGCAAACATCTAGTGTTATAAGAGTGAATTTTATGAGCCAGTTGGTATTTACAAGGCTGTGGTAGAAGGTTATGAACAGCCACCACGAGGTCTGCCGGTGTTTCATGTTCATTTGAATTTAATAGGGTTTTAGATCTAAAAATTCGTTGGCACATTCTGAAGAAAAAAGGGGAATTCTGTCCATTACTCATTCTCTCCTCTTCCTATCTACTGCTGGGTACCATCAGAATTTTTGGTGTCTGTTACTGGGGTCGGACTTTTTTTCGAAATTGAGCAAAGAAAAATTGACCTAATTGAAATGATCCAAAAGCAGCCGAACGTTAGATGACATGTAGTTGCATGAGAGAAAAATAGTTAAAAAAGTCTAAATACATTAAAAGGCTCGAAAATTGAGTAAACTTGAGAGCGATGTCTTAAGCATGTAAGTTAGTGATGCCGTTGCCCTAACTTTGTGGTAAAAGAGTCGAAATCGAAGGCTTTAAAATTCCCTTAGTCTAAGTCGGAGTCGGTCATTTACCTACCGAGTCCACAATCTACCATGGCTGCGGAGCCAAAATCGAATTCGGACTAATTTTGGGGTAAAGGAGTCGGAATCTAAAGCTCTTAAATTCCTATTTACAAATTCAGTCATATTTCTCTCCGAGTACACAATCGGCAACAGCTGCGGAGTCAGAGTCGAAGGCGACATCGGACTGACTTAAGGGAAAAGACGTCGGAATCGAAGGCTCTAAAACTCCTGGAGTCGGTCACTTTCCCTACGAGTCTACAATCTGCCATGACTGCGGAATCACAGTCGAATTCGAAATCGGACTAATTTTGCGGTAAAGGAATCGAAGGCTTTAAAATTACCTTAGTTTAAATCGCAGTCGGTCATTTTCCCACCGAGTCCACAATCACCCATGGCTGCGGAGATAGAGTCGAATTCGGACTGATTTTGGGGTAAAGGAGTCGGAATCGAAGACTCTTAAATTCCAGGTGTCGAAGTCGGTCATATTTCTCTCCCAGTACACAATATGCAAAAGCTGCGGAGCCAGAGTCGAAGTCGAAATCGGACTGATTTCGGAGTCGGCATCGAAGGCTTTAAAATTCCATTAGTCTAAGTCGGAATCGGTCATTTTCCGTACGAGTCTACAATCTGCCATGACTGCGGAGTCAGAGTCGAAGTCGAATACGGACTAGGGTGGACGGCACCAGTAACAGACAAGGATCCAGTAGCAGACAGTCGTAAGTTAGGATTTCAATAACAAGAATTTTAGGAGGGTAAAATTGATGTTGCTGCCACCCATGAATACGTTGCAAACATCTAGTGTTATAAGAGTGAATTTTATGAGCCAGTTGGTATTTACAAGGCTGTGGTAGAAGGTTATGAACAGCCACCACGAGGTCTGCCGGTGTTTCATGTTCATTTGAATTTAATAGGGTTTTAGATCTAAAAATTCGTTGGCACATTCTGAAGAAAAAAGGGGAATTCTGTCCATTACTCATTCTCTCCTCTTCCTATCTACTGCTGGGTACCATCAGAATTTTTGGTGTCTGTTACTGGGGTCGGACTTTTTTTCGAAATTGAGCAAAGAAAAATTGACCTAATTGAAATGATCCAAAAGCAGCCGAACGTTAGATGACATGTAGTTGCATGAGAGAAAAATAGTTAAAAAAGTCTAAATACATTAAAAGGCTCGAAAATTGAGTAAACTTGAGAGCGATGTCTTAAGCATGTAAGTTAGTGATGCCGTTGCCCTAACTTTGTGGTAAAAGAGTCGAAATCGAAGGCTTTAAAATTCCCTTAGTCTAAGTCGGAGTCGGTCATTTACCTACCGAGTCCACAATCTACCATGGCTGCGGAGCCAAAATCGAATTCGGACTAATTTTGGGGTAAAGGAGTCGGAATCTAAAGCTCTTAAATTCCTATTTACAAATTCAGTCATATTTCTCTCCGAGTACACAATCGGCAACAGCTGCGGAGTCAGAGTCGAAGGCGACATCGGACTGACTTAAGGGAAAAGACGTCGGAATCGAAGGCTCTAAAACTCCTGGAGTCGGTCACTTTCCCTACGAGTCTACAATCTGCCATGACTGCGGAATCACAGTCGAATTCGAAATCGGACTAATTTTGCGGTAAAGGAATCGAAGGCTTTAAAATTACCTTAGTTTAAATCGCAGTCGGTCATTTTCCCACCGAGTCCACAATCACCCATGGCTGCGGAGATAGAGTCGAATTCGGACTGATTTTGGGGTAAAGGAGTCGGAATCGAAGACTCTTAAATTCCAGGTGTCGAAGTCGGTCATATTTCTCTCCCAGTACACAATATGCAAAAGCTGCGGAGCCAGAGTCGAAGTCGAAATCGGACTGATTTCGGAGTCGGCATCGAAGGCTTTAAAATTCCATTAGTCTAAGTCGGAATCGGTCATTTTCCCACCGAGTCCACAATCTACCATGGCAGTGGAGCCAGAGTCGAATTCGGACTGATTTTGGGGTAAAGGAGTCGGAATCGAAGACTCTTAAATTCCAGGTGTCGAAGTCAGTCATATTTCTCTCCGAGTACACAATCTGCAATAGCTGCGGAGTCGGAGTCGAAGTCGAAATCGGACTGATTTTGGAGTTTGAATCAAAGGTTTTAAAATTGTCGGAGTTGATCGCTTTCCTCTGGAGTCCGCAGCCTTGGCAACAACTAATGTAGCAACTGTCACTAAAACAAAACAATGCCACGGGATTTTTTTTTTAAGCAATACCGTTTAAAAGACCCATTAGTGTGACCCCATTACGGAAAAAAAACAGATCGAATTAAGTTTCAGCTAATACAGTTAAATTTTTCAATTTAACATTATCAACTTCAACTATAAGCTTCTGTTGTCAGTGTTGCCAACTGCTCCGTATTTTGTAAAGTTGTTCCGCAAAAATGGCGAAACTGCAAAGAAGTTCTTCCGCCATTATTTAACGGCCAAAAGTTTTCAAGCTTAAATTTTGCTATTATATCATAACAAACATATAAATATGGGAAAGTATAGATTCCTATTCTCAAAGACTGTAATAGTGTTTAAAGCTGTTTTACTAATTTAAAAATAATTATTTTTATACTCGTACTTAAAATGATTTATTGAAGCTATAAAACAATGAAAGGTAAGTGGTTTTAGTTACTTTTTATTGATTTTTATACAAAGTACCGAACAACTCAGAAAAATTTTAAATTGCTCCTCAAAATCACAGCAGATGCTCCTCAAATTGTTTGTCCGAGGTTGGCAACCTTGTGTTCTTTACTAATAATAAAGCTCAAAGTCTCTCTGTCTGGATATCGAGATCTCTCTCTGTCTGTTTGGATGTCTGGATCTTTGTGACGCGCACAGCGCTAAAACCGTGCGGCCAATTTTCATGAAATTTGACACAAAATTAGTTTGTAGCATGGGGGTGTGCACCTCGAAGCGATTTTTCAAAAATTCGATTCTGTTCTTTTTATATTTCAATTTTAAGAACATTTTACCGAGCAAATTACCATAACGTGGAGGAGTAAATTACCAAATTATCATGATGTGGAACCGTAATATTAGCGAGCAAATAGCCACAGCAAATTGGCGAGAAATTCATCATCCATTATTTGTAAATATACATCCGAACCAAATGACCTTTCAATTTTCTACTACGGGCAAAGCCGTGCGGGTACCACACCAGCATGTAATATAAGCATAGTTGCTGTCGGCCTGTCCCGCGACATGACTGCCATTTTTTTTAAAGTTAAAATGCATATTACTCCACCAGGGAAGTATGAAACACCCTTGGACCACCACCCAGTGGAATTGTTGACCGAGTTAATATAAAGAAATATATATAATCTGCGCATGCGCTTCGAACGCTTTTTTATGTCGGGGTATTTTTCCAGTTCCTCTGACCCCCAACGTTCCATAAGAAGCATACCTTCAAAAAAAGCTGGAGTAATTTTTCACCGGCTACATATTGACCCTGAGAAATGGCTTGACGTTTAGAGATCACTGCGTACCCAAAAATATGAGAGAATGAATTTACTAGTTAAAGAAATTTAAGAAAAAACTTAAGAATTTTTTTTATATTAAGAAATTTTTTCTTTCTTGTATTGAAGGAAATAGTATGCGTATAATAATAAGTTTAAAACTAATTACTATGCTTAAACCAATGAATTTTAAACTGATTCACAAGTAAAAATCTAACTAACTATATGTGTTTTATAAATTAACTTGTTATATGCAATAAGCACGTATTAAATGGTAAGAAGAATAAGTTAAAATAAGTAAAACCTAGTACTGCGCAAAAAACACGATGTCTTCCAAACTGGTTTTAAAATGAGACTTAACTTATTATAAGTAGTTATACTAATCAGCTTGTTATACACGTTAAAAATAAGTATAAAAATTAACACAGCATCTTTAAATGGTAGAAAGAAAAATAAGTTTCTAAACAAATTACTATGTTTCAACCAAGGTCTTTTAACCAGATTTTAAAAATAATAATTCATCATGTATGTTTTACAATTAACTTGTTGTGTACGTTGAGAATGAGTACATAATCTTTAAACGAAAATAATAATAATAATAAGGTAAAGTAAATAAAACTATGGCTATTAAGTCAAATAGCTTTAAGTAAAAACAAATTACTATGTTTCAACCAAGGTCTTTTAACCAGATTTTAAAAATAATAATTCATTATGTATGTTTTATAATTAACTTGTTGTGTACGTTGAGAATGAGTACATAATCTTTAAACGAAAATAATAATAATGATAATAAGGTAAAGTAAATAAAACTATGGCTATTAAGTCAAATAGTTTTAAGTAAAAACAAACTACTATGTTTCAACCAAGGTCTTTTAACCAGATTTTAAAAATAATAATTCATTATGTATGTTTTATAATTAACTTGTTGTGTACGTTGAGAATGAGTACATAATCTTTAAACGAAAATAATAATAATAATAAGGTAAAGTAAATAAAACTATGGCTATTAAATCAAATAGCTTTAAGTAAAAACAAATTACTGTGTTTCAACCAAGGTCTTTTAACCAGATTTTAAAAATAATAATTCATTATGTATGTTTTATAATTAACTTGTTGTGTACGTTGAGAATGAGTACATAATCTTTAAACGAAAATAATAATAATAATAATAAGGTAAAGTAAATAAAACTATGGCTATTAAGTCAAATAGCTTTAGGTAAAAACAAATTACTATGCTTAAACCAATCTCTTTTGAACTGATTTAAAAAGTAAAATAAAGCTATTTAACTTTGTTAACGTAGCTCTTATTTCGCATCCAAATTTGCAGACTGCTTGCTACTTTATGTCCTAATACGCGGTCCAATCTATCCTTCGGCGACCTGAGGCACTTTGTTAGTATCCAAGGCAACGAACTTCCAACTGAATTTCATGTAAACGAGACAATAACGTTGTTGATGGGAAATGACATTGCGTAAATGTGTCGCTTGCAATCGAAGAAGCATTTGTAGTGGTAATGAACATAAATTTAACTGAATGCAGCTAAGTGTATATTCCTTAATTCAACTTTATACTGCTGTTATACAGTTTTATCGAAAAAGACAGTTGCTTTTTTTTTTCTTTGATGGTTCAACTGTGTAAATATTGCGCCTTGGTTTTAAAAATATTTTTGTTTTTTTTATTTTTAATAGTGGTACCGGCACGGCTTTGCTCGTAGTAGAAAATTAAAAGGTCTTTTGGTTCGATTGTATATTTACAAATAATGTATGGTGAATTTCTCGCCAATTGGCTTGCCCATGTTACGGTTCCACGTTGTGATAACTTGGTAATTTACTCGTAAATCTTATGATAGTTTTGCTCGGGAAAATGTTCTAAAAATTGGAATAGAAAAAGAAAAAAATCGAATTTTCGAAAAATCGCTTCGAGGGGCACACCCCCATGCTACAAACTAATAATTTTGTGCCAAATTTCATGAAAATCGGCCGAACGTTCTAGGCGCTATGCGCGTCACAGAGATCCTGACAGAGAGAGATCCGGACAGAAACCCAGACAGAGAGACTTTCAGCTTTATTATTAGTAAAGAATTGCGAACATTTTATGTATCCAACTAGGAAACAACATGAATAGTGTAATAAGGTGTTTTTTATAAAGTAAAACCCTCGAATCTACGTTTTAAAAGCATTTTACGTTTTTTTCGTCAGGTCCCAGGTTTTCTGTATACTAATTACGTTAACTTAACCCGCTTTGCAAGTTTGTTATTTATGAATGTCCCACATTTTACGTGTTCCCTATAAAAGAAAAAAAAAGCCTGGCATATGTTTTCAAAACATGAAAAATCAAATGCAAATAATTCTTTTGATGTAGTTCTTAAAATTCCGCTCAACCCAACTGGGTGTGTGCAACTTAATAAGCTCATTCTAATTTACTACACTTTTGTCAATTTTCCAAATAAAATAGATTGACTAAGCACATTACTTTTTCGTTTAAAAAAATTTATTTCAAACTCTGGAAATCCAGCTTAGCATTCTATCCGCTATTGGGTCTACATAATGGGCAACTCACTTTTTTGTTGTAGATCTAACTATAGCAAAATCATTTTGTTTTTCATTAAGATAAGCATTTGACATCTATTTCAACTGGTTCACGTTATATTGTCATAGGGATACTTGATCATTGGGATCAATATGAGATTTTTACAAATCTATTTGTTCTATTCACAGGACAAGAAAAAAAAAAATTATTTGGTGCCCAGAGTTTGAGAACTGATTTTAGATATGTTTGGGGCTTTGAATCGAAATATGAAATTGGTTTTTCTTTTAGATAAGTACTGCTGTTTTACCCAAAATGTGCAGTTTCAACTACATTTTGCGCACTTCTAAAGCAAGTGTAGGCTTCTTAAACAAGGATTGCTTTTGGCATATTTACCCTATTGTCAGCCTGCAGTCTAGTAACTTAAAGGAAAATTCACCCGATGCAGTAAAAGTTTTACAAGTTTAGTAATAACGCGCCAACAAGTTAAGGTCAATTTGTAAGTTCTTGGCTTGCATATATTCGCTTCGCGCGATGTGTGATGAGCTGGATCTTTGTATACAATATATTTCTTGGCCTAATTAATATAGCGGGTGACCCGAACTAAACATTTTTTTCGGAGTCCTCTGAAGTCAAATCTTATAAACATAAACATTAATGGGGAACCACCATTTCAGGGGTGTTGAGGTGTTCAAAATATTTGTTGGGAGGCAGAGTATCCCACACTTAAGTACACGTAAAAAAGGTAAATAAATATAGGAGAAAACTTAAGAAAGTGAGAGAAAATTAAGGTAAAGTTTTCTTAAGTAAGACTACTACAATTTTAGTCATTTTGAGGCTCTTAAAAATTAGGGACCCATGTCCAAGAGCCTGATTGGACTGTTTGGTAATCAATCTCTTATTATTTGTACAATACAATAGGAATAAAAAATCCCTGTTTTATGTATATACTAGAAATTAGAGCTTCTGGGCAAAAACTGATGTCATATTTGAACTCAGAGTACCAAATTCATACGAAATCAGTTCCGAAAACCCCAGCACCAAAATCACTGCTGCCCTGTGATTAACAATCAGTGGCAGTTTACTAAAAATATGTCTTAACTAGTGATACCCGCACGGCTTTGCCCGTAATAGAAAAATCAAAAGGTCTTTTGGTTCGCCTGAATATTTACAAATAATGTATGGTGAATTTTCTCGCCAATTGGCTTGTACCCATCTAACGTTCCACGTTATGATAATTTCGTATCTCGCCAATTGGCTTGTGCCCATGTTACGGTTCTACGTTATGATAATTTCGTAATTTACTCGTCCATCTTATGATATTTTTTTTCTTAAAATTGGAGTAGAAAAAGAACCACATCGAATTTTCGAAAAATCGCTTCGAGGTGCACACCCCCATGCTACATACTAACTTTGTGAAAAATTTCATGAAAATCGGCCGAACGGTTTAGGCGCTATGCGCGTTACAGAAATCCTACAGACATCCTACAGACATCCAGACATCCAGACATCCTCCGGACAGAGAGACTTTCAGCTTTATTATTAGTAAAGATTATTAAAGACTATTAAAAACTATCTATACTTTAACATTACACTTCGCTATTTTTTTTTTTTTAAGTTGCATGTAACGAATAATGTTAACTTCAGAATGCTTTCCTTAAAAAAAGTTTCTCTTAACACATTCAGACAATCATTTCTCGAAATAAAACAAAATGGTTAAAAAAGACTAAATGTCGCCAGCTTTTATATACAAGTACAACTTTAACATTATTGTCAGGCTTCAAATCTCTAGTTAATGATTACAGACATCCTACAGACATCCAGACATCCTCCGGACAGAGAGACTTTCAGCTTTATTATTAGTAAAGATTATTAAAGACTATTAAAAACTATCTATACTTTAACATTACACTTCGCTATTTTTTTTTTTTTTTAAGTTGCATATAACGAATAATGTTAACTTCAGAATGCTTTCCTTAAAAAAAGTTTCCCTTAACACATTCAGACACTCATTTCTTGAAATAAAACAAAATGGCTAAAGAAGACTAAATGTCGCCAGTTTTTATATACAAGTACAACTTTAACATTATTGTCAGGCTTCAAATCTCTAGTCAATGATTTTGGTACGTTTTGGGCTGTGGGATCATATATCCCCAGGGATCATATATCCCCAGGGATCAAATATCCCCAGGGATCAAATATCTCCAGTCTCCCTACTTCGGCCTCGCTGATTTTGCCAGAAGGGAACATAACCGCTCATAAACCGCTGTTGTATTCTTTAGCTTTACATAGATTCAAATTTATCGCCATAAAGAGGATGCTAAAAATGCCCTTATTGAACCGCAAAAATCAATCACACAAATTATGCGAAATCTTTACTAATAATAAAGCTGAAAGTCTCTCTGTCCGGAGGATGTCTGGATGTCTGTAGGATATGTGTAGGATGTCTGTGACGCGCATAGCGCCTAAACCGTTCGGCCGATTTTCATGAAATTTGGCACAAAGTCAGTTTGTAGCATGGGGGTGTGCACCTCGAAGCTATTTTCTGAAAATTCGATGTGGTTCTTTTTTTATTCCAATTTTAAGAAAAAGACTATCATAAATTACGAAATTATCATAACGTGGAACCGTAACATGGGCACAAGCCAAGCCAATTGGCGAGATACGAAATTATCATAGCGTGGAACCGTAACGTCGGTACAAGCCAATTGGCGAGAAAATTCTCCATACATTATTTGTAAATATACAAGCGAACCAAAAGACCTTTAAATTTTCTATTACGGGCGAAGCCGTGCGGGTGCCAATAGTGAAAAATAAAAAAAGTGTTTTCATATCCCCAAAACAAAAATTAGTAAGTGAACATTACATTTCAACTTTGAAACCAGTTACAATTATATCAATTTGCGAAAGCATCGTAATAAGTACCTAACACAAACCATCCCGTTTCTTCTCCTTATTATTGTAATTGGTTAAATTCGAATGTGCCCTGAATCGAAGCGATTACGAAGAATCAGCATATATTCGTGACGTCAGATAACTATTACACCATTAAAACTTAAACGGAACACCACTTTAATTATACCTGAAATTATTTCTAACTTCTTACGAAAGTTAAATTACACTCGAAACATAACAGTTACAATTATTGGAAAATTGTAATCATACTCATACGTAATAGCTAAATAATTTATTGGCAACATAAGGTTACAAATGTAATGAAATATGTAACAGTACACCACAGAATTAATATCCTCGGGACCAAAAAACAGGAAATTGTAACGATTACCTCCTTAAAAGCAAATAGCAATCGGGAAAGCTTAATCATAGCGAAGAAATGAATCTTCGGTGATGATAAGTTGTCACGAGAGGAGGGAAAGGACATCAGATGTGAAATATTGTTTGGGAATACACTTTGATAACAGAAACCGGAAGAAGGTAAGATTAGTAAGAAATAGTTATTTTATTTCGATTCGGAAATCGTAATTGGGAGAGCAAATGCATAAAGCATGAGTTCTTTTATGCAGGGATAAAGGTTTTGTGATATGAATGTAATGTTATATGATTCCATATATATATATATATATATACAGGGTGTTCCGTTTTAACCTGCAGGACCTTTATTTTCGCAAACGTTAATCCTAAATGCATACTTCCAATTGCAAAAATGTTCAAAATTGGATGCAGAGGCATATTAAAAGTTTGAAGTAAAAATAAAAATTTAGTCAGAAAAAAAAAATAATAATAAAAAGAAAAAATAATTTGAATTTTGACATCTTGAATTCAAATTATGTTTTTCGCAATCACGAGTGTGTGTATGTAGGCGTGTGTGTTTGTGTGTGGGTGGTATGTGTGTGTGTGCGTGTGTAGGCTTCATTAACGCTGATCATTCATTAGTGCATTTGATTCGTTACAGCAGGAGCTGAAAGCTGACTGGATCAGTCTTAAAAAAAAAAGGAAAATTAATTTGGATTTTGACCTCTTGAATTCAAATTACGTTTTTCGCAATCACAAGTGTGTGTGTGAGTGTGTGTATGTAGGCGTGTGTTTATGTGTGTGTGGGGAGTATGTGTGTTTGTGTGTAGGGGTATGTGTCTGTGTGTAGGCATGTGTGTTTGTGTCTGTGTTCTGGCATAAGTGTGTGGGTAGTTGTGTGTATGAGTGTTTGTGTGTGTGGGGGGGATGTGTATGTGTGTAGGCATATGTGTTTGTGTCTGTGTGCAGGCATGAATGTGTGGGTAGTTGTGTGTATGTGTGTGTGTGTATGTTTTTGTGTGTGTATGTGTAGGTGTCTGTATGTATGCGCGTGTGTATGTGTTTGTATGTGTAGGTGTCTGTATGTATACGTGTGTGTATGTGTTTGTATGTGTAGGTGTATGTGTGCGTGTGTAGGTGTGTGTGTAGGTGTATGTGTGTGTATGTGTACGTGTGTGTGTAGTTGTGTATGTATGCGCGTGTGTGTAGGACATGGATGCAACCTGGAAAAGGCTTTCGCTAGAGCAGCAGCATCGTGAGGAGCCGGTCGACGGTGATGATGCGGAGGGTGGCGGTGGGAAAATAAAATGATAGGACGCCAAAAACAGTCAAATGAAAGCAATAACAATCGTGATTGCTCAAAAATAAACTTTCAATTCGGGCCCTAGGTCTCCTAACTAATATTCAGAAAAATAATTTCCATTGAAAACTATTACAGACACAAAAAAAAAAAAAACTTGTGCGACCAGAACTCAAGGAGATATTCCAAATCAAAGTTTTGAAGCACCATACAGAAGATGATATTGGAACTTGTCCCCCTTTCAGAAGAATGAGAGTTTCTCAAAGTAAACGAGCTGATGTGTGCATCACATCATTTCCTTTTACTCCAATTTAATGTCATTTCCCCATACTGGCAATTTTAATGTGATTCAATATTTTTATCTCTAAATATCACCATCAGTGGCAAATTGAACCAGATTTTAAAACAAAAATCGCCAAATTTCTCGCCAAGTTGGCGACAAAACTTGGCGACCAAAAGACTGGCGATATAACGCCAAGTTCCCGCCAAATAATAACACCACTTGCATTTACATCGAAATTAACAATGATTCCCCCGAAATGGGGCAAAAGACCCCTTTAGAAACACTCAAATAAAACCAAAAGGGGAAGTGCACAACTAGACCCCACTATGAGTCTACGTACCAAATTTCAACTTTCTAGGACTTACCGTTCTTGAGTTTTGCGTCATACATACGTATATACGCACATACATACATACGTACATACAGACGTCACGAGAAAATTCGATGTAATTAACTCGGGAATCGTCATTATGGATGTTTCGCGTGTCTATGCGTTCTTAGGCACTGATCCACGTGTGGTCGAGTCGAAAAAAAAACTCAATATTCATTCGGGGGTGAGTAAAATGGAAATTAAGGTCGACTTTTGAGTGAAAATGTTTTCGCGAATACAATACGAACGTACGTACAATACGTACGAATACAAAAACGAGCTGATGTGTGCATCACATGACTTCCTTTTTCTCCAATTTAAAGCCATGGAGTAAGCAATGAAACACTTTAAATATTTTCACCCCAAGTCTGTTGCGAACCGAAGCAAAGAAAACGTTTTATACAGATAAATTTTCGTAATATTGGCAGTTTTAATGTGATTCAATGGTTAACTCTCTAAATATGGCCAAATTGAAACCAGATTTAAAAAAAAAAAAACGCCAAATTCGTCACCAAGTTGGCGACAAAGTTTGGCGACGAAAAGCTTGGCGATATATTGCCAAGTGCTTGCGAAATTATAGCACCGCTTGAGTTTACATTGAAATTAACAATGATTTTACCCTAAAAAGGTGCAAAAGACCCCCTTTCGAACATCCGAATGCAACCGAAAGAGAAGGTGCACAACTAGACCCCACTTGGAGTCTATGTGTCAAATTTCAACTTTCTAGGACATACCGTTCTTGAGTTATGCGAGATACATACACACATACGCACATACATACGTATATACGGACGTCACGAGAAAACTCGTTGTAATTAACTCGGGGATCGTCAAAATGGATTCTTCAGGTGTCTATACGTTCTTAGGCATGTATCCTTGTGTGGTCGGGTTGAAAAAAAAAATCAATATTCATTCGGGGGCGAGTAAAATGGAAATTAAGGCCGATTTTTGACTGAAAATTTTTTCGCGAATACAATACTTCCTTTTTTGTAAAAGGAAGTAAAAAGGAAAGAAACAAGTGACTATGAGAGAAAAATGAATTCATCTTCACTTGCAATTCCTGCACAATAGACTTCTAAAGCAAGAAGAACACCTGTTGAGCCAATGTGCAATGAAGGAGTTACACGTGTGACAATGAGTTAGCTTGTTTTCTTTTGTTGTACTGCACTGTTTACACTTTGACGTGTTGCTGGACTACGAATTTGCTTTTAAGTTGTCAAGTGATTGTACCTGTAATCAAAGGCCGACCTTTATTAAGATGCGTTCCCCTTCATTCTTCAGTTCGATCATTTGCTGATAAGTTCCTGAGAGTTTTTTTTACTATTAAAGATGTCTAAGCAAATACTCTGCCAACGATATTAAAACAAAAATAGAAACTTCTAAAGCGGTAGAATCCATGAGTCCGAATTTGAAAAGAATGAAGATGTGCACCTTTCCTGAAATAGAATTAGCTCTATTGAAGTGGTTCCAGCAGTATCTAAATCAAAATCGTACTTTTGATTTTTTTTTCTCTCCATATTTTTGATTAAACTGTACATATTGTGCTTCAAAACTTTTAAGTTCTGTAATTTTGTTTGTTATATATGTACATATTAATTAAAATATTCGATGCTTTTAATACAACAAACTTGGGGTGAAAATATTTGAAGTGTTTCTTTGCTAAGTCCAAGACTCTATTATCATTAAATAGCGTAAAAGGAAGTCATGTGATGCACACATCAGCCCTTAACCTGGTTTTACTAGATTGTGGGTATATTGGCATTATTTTGTGCCAGAAAAAAATATAGTTCAAGTCGAAACATCCAAAATGATGAAAGTTCACAATTGCAGATGAATATACAATTTATCGAGCATTTAATGTAGAATAACGATATGAGTTACAATAAAAAAATTTTGAAAAAAAAAATAGAACCGACTTCAAAATTGCTCTAAAAAGTGAAAAATAATTTTATTCTTTAAACATAATCGATAATACTTTTAAACATAATTTTTGAATCACTCAAATCTGATAACGAAAAGACATTGACGAAAAAAATATTTTATCGAAAAATTTAATATAAAAATTTCAAATTCTAAAGTTCAAAAATGCTTTATTGCTTCGACTAATATATTTCAATATATGGGCAAGTCTATAAATCATAATAGTCAAAGATATTCTCGCCTGAAAATTTTTGGTTTTTTCGTTCAACTCCGAAATAAATTCAAATCCTTACCTTTTTGTGCCAGTCACGTTCATACATTTAACTATTTGGGCTGTACGTACTTTTCAATGCTTGAAAATGGACGACAGTTTTTAGTTCTTTATTTATTTATTTATTTTTTTATTATTTTTTTTAAGTATAATTGTAGAAGAAAGAAAAAAAAAACAATACAAATGCGCATTAATCCTCATGTAAGTCTGAAAATGTTTTTGCTTTTTTGTTTATTTCTTCATTTAAACAACATTTGATTCCATACTTCGTTAGGAAGAGCAAAAAGTGTTAGTGAATCATTAAAAAAAATTCTCTAAAAGGGAATATTGCTAAGATTTAATTTAAGTTATCGTATTTGCTTTTTTTTTTTTTTTTTTTAATAATACTGGATTTATTTTAATAATGTTTATTTTAGTAATTGGATGGCCTTCGACCATCCAATTATTAAAATAAACCATGAACATTCATCAAAACATTTGCAAGACGAAATATATTAATGAACTGTCGTAACAAACTTTCTGGTATTTAACTAAATAACTAAACATTATTTTTGCTCTTTTAAGAAAAAGAATTATCCTTTTTACACAGAAAGACATTCAAAAGAAAAGACAATAGATGAGACATTTTTTTTTATAGTTTTTACATTTATCAAAGGCACTCATCATTTTTTTTTTTTTCAGAATTTTCATATAAAGGTATTCAAAGTTTTAAGTATTTGCATTTTTTTAAAATCTTTTTAGTTCTAAATAAAGCATAGAATGCTTTACCGAAATCTTAATATTTTAATTTTAAAATTTTAGGCGGTCTTAATGAATCGTACAAAGGAGCAGCAGATATCTCTTTCTAAAAAAATACGGCAAATGGCTGCACTAAAGGTTGCCTAAGTCAAAGCATTTTTTATTATTTCATTCTTCATTCTCTTCCATTATTTTATCATTGTTGTTATTATCATTGTTATTTTATTTTAGTGTTTAACAAGCACTTTTTCCGCGAAATATTAAAAGTTCAAACGATTCAGTCAGATTGCAGTGTGAAAAAACTCTTTCAATACAAGGCTCACTTTATGGCAAAAAATAATAATAAACAGCAAAACTTCAAGACATGAGCTGTTTTTATGTAAAATAATTCGTAGCATTATTTTTGGTAAATCTTAACGATCATTACTTTTTTTGAATTCCTTCTGCTAAAAGCAACAAAAGAAATCTGCTGAATTTCCCGACAGATCGTGGGAAAATAACCAAAAAGAAAACATTTTAAATCATCTGATTACAGAAAAGTCTCAAAACAGCAATAATTTTATTTGTTCGCAGTCGAGAAAAACTGGCAACAGAACTTGTTTCTCAATAATTTTCTTTTCAGGCTAATTAAAACTGAACTCGCGACGATAAATTTCCGATTATGATGTATTGATGTCCCTTTACTTAAAAATGCTTATAAGTTTTCTCCTGATGATTTTAAAGCTTTAATAGTTTGGAAACTCGAAGAAAGTCAATCAACTTCAGGGTTTTTATTCGCGGGTTTTCGAATGAGACTGAAATCAAGACAATCGGATAATTATTTCGGGTAGAAAGAGCCATTAAATGCTTTTTTCGGGTCCTAAAATTAAAACTCGAACGATTTGGCATTTTTTACAGATTTCGGAAATCTCCTTACGTTCATTCTCAAGCGCTCAAGTACCTCCCTGCCAAATTCGGTCGTGATCCAACTTAAGGGGCGTATTTGTTTAGGGAATGAATATACATACATGCAACCACTCATATATTCTTTCTTTTACTTATATTGATATGTTATTTGCAAAATAGATTATTATAATGAAAAAAACCATGTGGGGTGTAGGACGTGGACGATAAGCTATGGTGCTCATAACCCAGCTCAGAACGAAAATTGGTGGAATGGGGTAAGATGACGAATAGCAGCGCGGGTAAGATGACCAAAGGATTGTTTGTTCGTTATTTTATCAGACACGATTTTAAGTACCTATTCCATTTGAATAACACTCTAGATATTAGCAACTATATAAAGATACACAAGCTTCGTCAACTACTGATGCTGTTCTGTTAAGAGGGCAAAGGAAAAGCATACTCAAATTATTGACTCTCCTATTTCCTTCAGAACCTGTTGAATCTCCCTTTTAGTTTCATTTGGCGATTAAATATATCGCCAGTTTTACGGCAAACCTAAGTTTAAATTGAAAGAATCTCAGTTCAGATTCAGATTGCTTTAGGATTTTAGATTGATTGATATGAATTTACGAAGAGAGCCGCTGGCCCTAAAATACCAGCATGAACCATTCCTATGGTTATAATTTTATTTGTTTTATGTTAATAAATGTTAGTTTTGTTTAACTGATGGTTGTAATGTTGTTACTTGTCTAACATTGTGACCAAATGAACAGATTTACGAACAATTTTAAACCTGCAAAAATTGGAACTGCTGAGTTCTGTTAGAACCAACCAAGTCAGCCAGACTACCTTCCATTAACCTATCAATTCCTCAACCGTTCTCTCAGAGTCATCCAATTGTATCTAATCACTTTGCAAGATTTTGCTTTATTATGAGTGTAATCAAATAGTTTTATCTCTTTTCTACTGGACAGCTGTTTGCGAGGAACATAGGGGGACACTATGCTCCGAATATTTTGTTCAACTTTTGGGATGGTAACCCACACTAATCCAACCAATTGAATCTGTTTTCACGCATTTTTAAAGTATCTCACTCGATAGGTTCAGTAAGATGACAAAAAGAGCTTCTTGGTTTTTTTGACATGTAATTCGTATGTCAAAAGGAGATCACCAGTAGGTTGGGTCGAAACAACAATTTCTATACTTCGGAATCGATCCCCCTTTGAAGCATACGAATGCAACCAAAAAAGAAGGTGCACAACTAGACCCCACTAAGAGTCTATGTACCAAATTTCAACTTTCTAGGACATACCGTTCTTGAGTTATGCGAGATACATACACACATACGCACATACATACGTATATACGGACGTCACGAGAAAACTCGTTGTAATTAACTCGGGGATCGTCAAAATGGATTCTTCAGGTGTCTATACGTTCTTAGGCATGTATCCTTGTGTGGTCGGGTTGAAAAAAAAAATCAATATTCATTCGGGGGCGAGTAAAATGGAAATTAAGGCCGATTTTTGACTGAAAATTTTTTCGCGAATACAATACTTCCTTTTTTGTAAAAGGAAGTAAAAAGGAAAGAAACAAGTGACTATGAGAGAAAAATGAATTCATCTTCACTTGCAATTCCTGCACAATAGACTTCTAAAGCAAGAAGAACACCTGTTGAGCCAATGTGCAATGAAGGAGTTACACGTGTGACAATGAGTTAGCTTGTTTTCTTTTGTTGTACTGCACTGTTTACACTTTGACGTGTTGCTGGACTACGAATTTGCTTTTAAGTTGTCAAGTGATTGTACCTGTAATCAAAGGCCGACCTTTATTAAGATGCGTTCCCCTTCATTCTTCAGTTCGATCATTTGCTGATAAGTTCCTGAGAGTTTTTTTTACTATTAAAGATGTCTAAGCAAATACTCTGCCAACGATATTAAAACAAAAATAGAAACTTCTAAAGCGGTAGAATCCATGAGTCCGAATTTGAAAAGAATGAAGATGTGCACCTTTCCTGAAATAGAATTAGCTCTATTGAAGTGGTTCCAGCAGTATCTAAATCAAAATCGTACTTTTGATTTTTTTTTCTCTCCATATTTTTGATTAAACTGTACATATTGTGCTTCAAAACTTTTAAGTTCTGTAATTTTGTTTGTTATATATGTACATATTAATTAAAATATTCGATGCTTTTAATACAACAAACTTGGGGTGAAAATATTTGAAGTGTTTCTTTGCTAAGTCCAAGACTCTATTATCATTAAATAGCGTAAAAGGAAGTCATGTGATGCACACATCAGCCCTTAACCTGGTTTTACTAGATTGTGGGTATATTGGCATTATTTTGTGCCAGAAAAAAATATAGTTCAAGTCGAAACATCCAAAATGATGAAAGTTCACAATTGCAGATGAATATACAATTTATCGAGCATTCAATGTAGAATAACGATATGAGTTGCAATAAAAAAATTTTGAAAAAAAAATAGAACCGACTTCAAAATTGCTGTGAAAAGTGAAAAATAATTTTATTCTTGAAACACCATCGATAATACTTTTAAACATAATTTTTGAAGTTGGCGCAAAAACGATCGATAAAATCATTCACAGCCATAACTCAACTACAAGTATAAATTTAACCACGTCCAGTTTCTTCACTACCACATGCATTACGCATTGATGACAGCATATTTGAGTAACGATATAAATGTTTCGTTCCTAAGTTTTGGATGATTTTTTGATAAAAATATGAACGAAGCATGGTTACAATGGATTTTGCTTTTTGTTTTTGCGCCAACTTCAAAAATTATGTTTAAAAGTATTATCGATGGTGTTTAAAGAATAAAATTATTTTTCACTTTTTAGAGCAATTTTGAAGTCGGTTCTATTTTTTTTTTCAAAATTTTTTTATTTTATTCTTTTTAGTGTAAATGCAGATGTTTCAGTAAAAGTAAGAAGTTACCTAGTAAGAAGTGCGGCTCTATATCACTGTATTGCTTTAGAAAAGCCTTTATTCAAAATTATCATTACAATTACTGTTAATGTTACAGTTATATAGCACCAAACTTTTATAACAATGAGTTTCATATTGTCGCGTAGATGAAGATAGCGAAGACAATGTGAAAGCCAAATGAAGCGAATACTCGTTAGTCTCAACTCGAGATCTTTATTCAGAACCACGAATGAACGTTACATCTCCTTATATACAACTTGAAAAAATGCTGGAACTTTCCAGACTTGAAAAGATACAGTAATTAATAGAACATTCGAGAAAATACGGGAAACAGTAGAAACGAAATTTTAGTAAAATTCACTTTGTCTACACCATATGATACCAACCCGGATTTGAACCCGGGTTGCTCGTGTGGGAGACGAGAATTCTACCACTGAGCCACCGTTATCCACGGATGAACAGTGCGAACTTCGCTACAATATCATTTTAATCATTTAATAGGGAAATTTACTGTTTTTTGCCCATAACTTTTTTTTCTAAAGAACAAATATGGTCAAACAAAGTAATGGGACCTAAGTTGAGCCATCCTCTATCCATTAAAAAAAGAATCATCAAAATCGGTTCACTAGGTGAGACGCTATGAGTGGACAAACAAACAAAAAAAAAACATACATACGGTATGAACTGATAACCGCCTCCTTTTTGAAGTCGGTTAATAAAAATACGATACAACATATACGATAGGAACAGCATTTAATGGAGCAGCTAAGAAGCATCAACTAAAGTAGGATTTGAACGTTTTACAAAGTTTTTGTTGCAATACCGTGTTTTACAAAAGTTTACAACTTTCTCAATTTGTTTTCCATTTTAACTCAGCTGACAATTTAAAGTTATTAGTTTACGAGATATATGTTAGGGTTTAAGTAATTATTTCTAATAATCCTTTTTCTCACAAACATTTGGGAGCATTATCTAAAATATTACATACTACCTACCACAAAAGATAGGGCCTCTAAACAATGTTCACCAATATTTTATAAGAAGTTAAATTTCTAGAACCATCTCTCCCTATTTCTTAGCTAGATATAAATCATATGGTGTAACAAAATATTTTTCATACAGCACTCAAATCTGATAAAGAAAAGGCATTCACGAAAAAAATATTTTATCGAAAAATTTAATATAAAAATTTCAAGTTCTAAAGTTCAAAAATGCTTTATTGCTTCGACTAATATATTTCAATATATGGGCAAGTCTATAAATCATAATAGTCAAAGATATTCTCGCCTGAAAATTTTTGGTTTTTTCGTTCAACTCCGAAATAAATTCAAATCCGTACCTTTTTGTGCCAGTCACGTTCATACATTTAACTATTTGGGCTGTACGTACTTTTCAATGCTTGAAAATGGACGACAGTTTTTAGTTTTTTATTTATTTATTTATTTATTTATTTTTTAAGTATAAATGTAGAAGCAAAGAAAAAAAAACAATAAAAATGCGCATTAATCCTCACGTAAGTCTGAAAATGTTTTTGCTTGTTTGTTTATTTCTTCATTTAAACAACATTTGATTCCATACTTCGTTAGGAAGAGCAAAAAGCGTTAGTGAATCATTAAAAAAAATCCTCTAAAAGGGAATATTGCTAAGATTTAATTCAAGTTACCGTATTTGCTTTTTTTTTTTTTTTAATAATACTGGATTTATTTTAATAATGTTTATTTTAGTAATTAGATGGCCTTCGACCATCCAATTATTAAAATAAACCATGAACATTCATCAAAACATTTGCAAGACGAAATATATTAATGAACTGTCGTAACAAAATTTCTGGTATTTAACTAAATATCTAAACATTATTTTTGCTCTTTTAAGAAAAAGAATTATCCTTTTTACACAGATAGACATTCAAAAGAAAAGACAATAAATGAGACATTTTTTTTACAGTTTTTACATTTATCAAAGGCACTCATCATTTTTTTTTTCAGAATTTTCTTATAAAGGTATTCATCAAAGTTTTAAGAATTTGCATTTTTTTAAAATCTTTTTAGTTCTAAATAAAGCATAGAATGCTTTACCGAAATCTTAATTTTTTAATTTTAAAATTTTAGGCGGTCTTAATGAATTGTACAAAGGAGCAGCAGATATCTCTTTCTAAAAAAATACGGCAAATGGCTGCACTAAAGGTTGCCTAAGTCAAAGCATTTTTTATTATTTCATTCTTCATTCTCTTCCATTATTTTATCATTGTTGTTATTATCATTGTTATTTTACTTTAGTGTTTAACAAGCACTTTTTCCGCGAAATATTAAAAGTTCAAACGATTCAGTCAGATTGCAGTGTGAAAAAACTCTTTCAATACAAGGCTCACTTTATGGCAAAAAATAATAATAAACAGCAAAACTTCAAGACATGAGCTGTTTTTATGTAAAATAATTCGTAGCATTATTTTTGGTAAATCTTAACGATCATTACTTTTTTGAATTCCTTCTGCTAAAAGCAACAAAAAAAAAAAAAAAATCTGCGAAATTTCCCGATAGATCGTGGGAAAATAACCAAAAAGAAAACATTTTAAATCATCTGATTACAGAAAAAGTCTCAAAACAGCAATAATTTTATTTGTTCTCAGTCGAGAAAAACTGGCAACAGAACTTGTTTCTCAATAATTTTCTTTTCAGGCTAATTAAAGCTGAACTCGCGACGATAAATTTCCGATTATGATGTATTGATGTCCCTTTACTTAAAAATGCTTATAAGTTTTCTCCTGATGATTTTACAGCTTTAATAGTTTGGAAACTCGAAGAAAGTCAATCTACTTCAGGGTTTTTATTCGCGGGTTTTCGAATGAGACTGAAATCAAGACAATCGGATAATTATTTCGGGTAGAAAGAGCCATTAAATGCTTTTTTCGGGTCCTAAAATTAAAACTCGAACGATTTGGCATTTTTTACAGATTTCGGAAATTTCCCTACGTTCATTCTCAAGCGCTCAAGTACCTCCCTGCCAAATTCGGTCGTGATCCAACTTAAGGGGTGTGTTTGTTTAGGGAACGAACATACATACATGCATACACACATATATTCTTTGTTTTACTTATATAGATATGTTATTTGCAAAATAGATATTATAATGAAAAAAACCATGTGGGGTGTAGGACGTGGACGATAAGCTACGGTGCTCATAATCAGCTCAGAACGAAAATTGGTGGAATGGGGTAAGATGACGAATAGCAGCGCGGGTAAGATGACGAAAGGATTGTTTGTTCATTATCTTACCCAGATACATTTTTATGTACCTATTCCATTTGATTAATACTCAAGATATTAGCAACTATATAAAAATACACAAACTTCGTCAACTACTGATGCTGTTCTGTTAAGAGGGCAAAGGAAAAGCATACTCAAATTATAGACTCTCCTATTTCCTTCAGATCCTGTTGAATCTCCCTTTTAGTTTCATTTGGCGATTAAATATCTCGCCAGTTTTACGGCAAACCTAAGTTTAAATTGAAAGAATCTCAGTTCAGATTCAGATTGCTTTAGGATTTTAGATTGATTGATATGAATTTACGAAGGGAGCCGCTGGCCCTAAAATACCAGCATGAACCATTCCTATGGTTATAATTCTATTTGTTTTATGTTAATAAATGTTAGTTTTGTTTAATTGATGGTTGCAATGTTGTTACTTGTTTAACATTGTGAACAAATGAACAGATTTACGAACAATTTTAAACCTGCAAAAATTGGAATTGCTGAGTTCTTTTAGAACTAACCAAGTCAGCCAGACTACCTTCCATTAACCTATCAATTCCTCAACCGTTCTCTCAGAGTCATCAAATTATATCTAACCACTTAACCACTTTGCAAGATCTTGCTTTATTATGAGTATAATCAAATATTTTTTTCTCAATTCTACTGGAGAGCTGTTTGCGAGGAACATAGGGGGACACTATGCTCCGAATATGTTGTTCAACTTTTGGGATGGTAACCCATACTAATCCAAACAATTGAATCTGTTTTCACGCATTTTTAAAGTATCTCACTCGATAGGTTCAGTAAGATGACAAAAAGAGCTTCTTGGTTTTTACTTCCTTTTACAAAAAAAGGAAGTATTGTATTCGCGAAAAAAATTTCACCCAAAAATCGGCCTTCATTTCCATTTTGCTTAGCCCCAAATGAATGCTGAGTTTTTTTTTTTTTTCAACCCCACCACATGTGGATATGTGCCTAGGAACGTACAGACACCAGAAATATCCATTTTGACGATCCCCGAGTTAATTACAACGAGTTTTCTCGTGACGTCTGTATGTACGTATGTATGTGCATATGTGTGTATCTGTGTATGTATGTCGCATAACTCAAGAACGGAATGTCCTAGAAAGTTGAAATTTGGTACGTAGACTCTTAGTGGGGTCTAGTTGTGCACCTTCTTTTTTGGTTGCATTCGGATGCTCCAAAGAGGGTCTTTTGACCCTTTTTGGAGGGAAATCATTGTTAATTTCGATGTAAACTCAAGGGGTGTTAAAATTTGGCGGACACTTGGCGATATATCGCCAGTCTTTTATTCGCCAAGTTTTGTCGCCAACTTGACGACAAATTTGGCGATTTTTTTTTTTTTTTAATTTTTAAATCTGTTTTCAATTTGGCCACTGCTGGTGATATTTAGAAAGTAAACTATTGAATCATATTTAAACTGCCAATAATGAGAAAATGACATTAAATTGGAGTAAAAGGAAGTCATGTGATGCACACATCAGCTCGTTTTGACATGTAATTCGTATGTCAAAAGGAGATCACCAGTAAGGTGGTTCAAATCAACAATTTCTATATTTCGGAATCGCATTACCTCTCAAAAGTTGTAGTTTGGTATCATCAATTGGTGAAAAACAATTTAAAAAATTCTAAATTGACATCTTTAATTCGCGCATCAGGCTAAAAGTTTGAAAAAAATGCTAAAAATTGAATTTTTCAAAAAATAATAAAATTAGTTCTTTTTTTATCTATATTTTTGTAACGCAACAGCCATAAACTGTCGGTATAAAGCGTAGTTCGAACCTAAAAATATATTTTATAGCTTTTACGTAAGAACTTTCGCTTGCGCACGCGCCTTAAATCTCCTGAAATTTGAAGCCCAATTTAAGGCGTATGCGCGAACTAAAGCTCTTATTTAAAAGCTACAAAATATTTTTTAGATTCAAACTACGTTATATGCTGACAGTTTATGGCTATTGCGTTATAAAAAAATGAAAAAAAAAACTTAGTATTTTCTGAAAATTTCCAATTTTTAACATATTTTTTCGAACTTTCAGCCTCATGCGCGAACTGAAGATGTCAAATCAGAATTTTTTATTTATTTTTTCCCATTTGAAGATACTAAACTACAACTTTTGAGAGGTAACGCGATTCCGAAATAAAGAAATAGATTTTTTCGAACCACCCTAATCACCAGAGCTTCAATTTGTTTTTATAAATTTAACAGTTGAAAGAAGTCGTAGGTTAAAATTTTAATTTAAATCCTACAACTTAAAACAACATTGAAGCCTAAGCTCGTCATTTCACCCCACCTTTCAACAAGGACGGATCGAGAAATATTTCAAAGAGGGGGCGGTTGATTTTTTAAATTTACCTCTTGCTATGTCTCTGATTTACAAATGCTTGGAGAAGGGGGGGGGGGGATCTACAGCACCTTTTTTATCTAAATTCTAAAAGAACTAATATGTAAAAGTTCCTCCAAGGAGGTCTCCGAATCTAATCTTTCCCGTTAAAAGAGGTATTCTAAAATTTCTCTTTAAAACTTCAATTTCGTAATAATTGTGGGGGCATGTTTCAAAACTCCTTCCCCCTAACATCATCAAAGATGGGCAATAAATTGCGCCTTTTAGGACTTCAGTTTCGAAAAATTACCGGACGAAAGTCGCTGAATCTATCCTTTCCCCTAATTCGACCAGAGATGTCTGCAATCGCATCTTTAAGACTCACATTTTGCGAAATGCCTGGGGGGAAGGCTTTCCGACTCCTTCCCTTACATCACCATAGAATTTCTGAAACTTCAATTCTGAAAAGTCTGCTGTTGAGAGATTCAAACCAAATTCCGCACCTTAACGCCATCAAAGTTGGTCTACACTTGCGTTTTCGGAATTCAATTCGGAAAAATTGCCAATGTTGGGGCCCTCAAGACAGGGGCGATCTCCCCCATCGTCCCTCCCTTGCCTTTAAATGTACTATTTCTTTATATGACTCAAAGTTTTATATCAACTGCCACCAAAAATAAAAAAAAAACATTGAGAATAACCATAAAAATCGAAATAATTTTTATCTAACTTAATACTTTAGTAACATTTTAATTGTTTTACGCATTCAATTCATGTTATTTTCTCTCGATAAGAGAAAAAACGAGATTAAAAGACAAGGACGTAGTTTCCACAGTAAAAGGGGGGAAAAGTGAGGTTTGCTTCAAAAATCGTAATTTGCAATAGTCTAATATGATCAAAGAAATCAATATCAATTACTCGGGAGTTTTTTTCGTCAAAAAAAGTAAAAGAAATAATACGGGCTTTTTCTTCAATTTAGAGAGAAAAGTAATAAAATTATTTGAAATTATCTGCAGCTCAGAATGAAAGACTATTAAATTTCATTTATTTTAATTTACACAGTTCAATTCCAATTTTATTTTTACGCCGCTTTTTTTCCTTGCGTATCTCACAGTGTATTCATTATTTTCAATGGCTTTAACAAAAAAAAAATTTCTTTGGAAAATGATACATTTTATTCGAAATTATCTCAATGACATTGGGAGCATCACTTGAAAAAATAAAGTTGTTATTTTTGATAGAATAAATTGATTTCTTTGTGAAATATACTGTTGCAAGTGCAAAATAAAATATTCATTTTATTACTAGGCGCAGAATATTTTTGTTACCTCAAAAAAAAAAAAAAAAAAAAAAAAAAAAAAACAGATCTTTAACGTTATCGCTGGATTTGTTTAACTGAATATAAGCTTAAAGAATGGATTTTGTTACTTGATAGCAAATGAGCTTAGCTGTTATTAAAAAGAAAAAGATGATTTCAAAATAGAAAAAACATTAGCATTGCATGTAATAGTAAAATCATGTAGCTTAAAAAATGAAATTAATTTCACCTGCGTAACAAAATGGTGAAAAGAAAGAGATGAAAAACAGTTATAGAAAGAAATAAGCTCCGTTGTTTGAACACACACAAAAAAAAAAAAAAAAAAAAAAAAACGAGCTGATGTGTGTGCATCACATGACTTTCTTTTACACCAAATTAATGTAATTTCCCCATTAATGCCAATTTTAATGTGATTCAATAGGGAACTCTCTAAATATCACCAACAATGGCCAAATTGAAACCAGATTTTTTTTTAAAAAATCACTAAATTTGTCGCGAATTTGGCGACAAAACTTAGCGACCAAAAGCCTGGCGATATATCGAAAAGTGTCCGCCAAATTATAACACCACTTGAGTTTGCATCAAAATTAATAATGATTTCTCCAAAAAAAGGATCAAAAGACCCCCTTTGAAACATCCGAATGCAACCAAAAAGAGATGGCCAAACTAGGAGTTTATGTACCAACTTTCAACTTTCGAGGACATACCGTTCTTGAGTTATGCGACATACATACGCACATACATACATACATACGTACATACAGACGTCACGAGAAAACTCGTTGTAATTAACTCGGGAAAAGTCAAAATTTATATTTCGTGTGCCTATACGTTCTTAGGTACATATGCACGTGTGGTCGGGTCGAAAAAAAAAATTCAACTTTCATTCGGGGGTGAGCAAAATGAAAATTAAGGTCGATTTTTGAGTGAAAATGTTTTTGCGAATACAATACTTCCCTTTTTGTAAAAGGAAGTAAAAAGAGAATAAACCCAATCTTACACTAGTGTTACTATTGGGGGGGGGGATGATCCATCTCGGGGGATACTCTCCTGAGCGGTCGGCACCCAAATAGCATTTAAGAGTTAACTAAAAATAAATATAAGTTTTTCAACTGTGAAATTGTTCCCCCAAAATGTTTAAATTGACATCTAATCAATCAAGTTTTAATGAAAATGGAGCACATTGTTCAGGAGAGAGGCTTTTAAATATGCATCTGAGGAAATGTTTACATATAATGCAATCATAATATTTATTTGTCTTTTAATGCAAAATTTCGTGGCACCACATAAATAAAAAAAATTTCTGAAATTTATTTGAACCTCGTGTTTCCACAAAACATTAGAAGTTTTTTTTTGGGGGGGGGGGGGCGGTGCTGCAAAACTTAATGCTCTGAGTGACCCCCGTGCCCCCACGCTACTGCATCTTATTTTATAAAAAGTTAAAATTCCGAAAGAAAACTAATACAGTCGGACCGCGATTTAACAAACCTCTATTTAACGAATCTCGCGATTTAGCTAATGTTTCTTTTTCCCCTACTAAAATGAAGGCAAACCCCCCTATTTACCGAATAATAAAACCCCGAATTAACGAATTTTTCTAACAGCCGAAAAAAAAATTTACTTCCTTTTACAAAAAATGAAGTATTGTATTCGCGAAAAAATTTTCACTCAAAAACCGTCCTTAAATTCCAATTTGCTCACCCTCGAATGAAAGTTGAGTTTTTTTTTTTTTTTTTCGACTCGACCACACGTGGATAAGGGCCTACGAACGTATAGACACGCGAAATATCCGTTTTGACGATTCCCGAGTTATTAAAACGTGTTTTCTCGTGACGTCTGTATGTACGTATGTATGAATGTGAGTATGTGCGTATGTATGTCGCATAACTCAAGAACGGTATGTCCTAAAAAGGTGAAATTTGGTACGTTGACTCCTAGTGGGGTCTAGTGCACCTCCTTTTTGGTTGCATTTGGTGGTTTCTAAAGGGATCTTTTGCCCCTTGTTGGGGGGAAATCATTGTTAATTTCAATGTAAACTCAAGTGGTGTTATAATTTGGCGGACACTTGGCGATATATCGCCAGTCTTTTGGTCGCCAAGTTTTGTCGCCAACTTGGCGACAAATTTGGCGATTTTTTTTTGTTATTATTATTTTTTTTTTAATTTTTAAATCTGGTTTCAATTTGGCCACTGTTGGTGATATTTAGAAAGTAAACTATTGAATCACATTAAAGTTGCCAATAATGGGGAAATGACATTAAATTGGAGTAATAGGAAGTCATGTGATGCACACATCAGCTCGTTTTGACATGTAATTCGTATGTCAAAAGGAGATCACCAGAAGGGTGGTTCAAATCAACAATTTCTATGTTTCGGAATCGCAATACCTCTCAAAAGTTGTAGTATGGTATCATCAATTGGTGAAAAACAATTTAAAAAATTCTAAATTGACATCTTTAATTCGCGCATCAGGCTGAAAGTTTGAAAAAAATGCTAAAAATTGAAATTTTCAAAAAATAATAAAATTGTTTTTTTTTCTCCTAACGCAACAGTCGTAAATTGTCAGTATAAAGCGTAGTTTAAGCCCAAAAATATATTTTATAGCTTTTACGTAAGAACTTTCGTTTGCGCATGCGCCTTAAATCTCCTGAAATTTGAAGCCCAATTTAAGGCGTATGCACGAACTAAAGTTCTTATTTAAAAGCTACAAAATATTTTTTAGATTCAAACTACGTTATATGCTGACAGTTTATGGCTATTGCGTTATAAAAAAATGAAAAAAAAAACTTAGTATTTTCTGAAAATTTCAATTTTTAACATATTTTTTCGAATTTTCAGCCTCATGCGCGAGCTGAAGATGTCAAATCAGAATTTTTTATTTATTTTTTCCCATTTGAAGGTACTAAATTACAACTTTTGAGAGGTAACGCGATTCCGAAATAAAGAAATAGATTTTTTCGAACCACCCTAATCACCAGAGCTTCAATTTGTTTTTATAAATTTAACAGTTGAAAGAAGTCGTAGGTAAAAATTTTAATTTAAATCCTACAACTTAAAACAACATTGAAGCCTAAGCTCGTCATCTCACCCCACCTTTCAACAAGGACGGATCGAGAAATATTTCAAAGAGGGGGCGGTTGATTTTTTAAATTTACCTCTTACTATGTCTCTGATTTACAAATGCTTAGAGAAGGGGGGGGATCTACAGCACCTTTTTTATCTAAATTCAAAAAGAACTAATATGTAAAAGTTCATCCAAGGAGGTCTCCGAATCTAATCTTTCCCGTTAAAACAGGTATTCTAAAATTGCTCTTTAAAACTTCAATTTCGTAATAATTGTGGGGGAATGTTTCAAAACTCCTTCCTCCCTAACATCATCAAAGATGGGCAATAAATTGCGCTTTTTAGGACTTCAGTTTCGAAAAATTACCGGACGAAAGTCGCTGAATCTATCCTTTCCCCTAATTCGACCAGAGATGCCAGCAACCGCATCTTTAAGACTCACATTTTGCGAAATGCCTGGAGGAAGACTTCCCGACTCCTTCCTTCACATCACCAAAGAATTTCTGAAACTTCAATTCTGAAAAGTCTGCTGTTGAGAGATTCAAACCAAATTCCGTACCTTAACGCCATCAAAGTTGGTCTACACTTGCGTTTTCGGAATTCAATTCGGAAAAATTGCCGATGTTGGGGCCCTTAAGAGAGGGGCGATCGCCCACACCGCCCCTCCCTTGTATCCGTCCTTGCCTATTTCCTTATATGACCCAAAGTCTTTCATCATCTTCCACCAAAACGAAAAGAAACATTGGGACTAACCATAAAAATCGAACTAATTTTTATCTCACTTAATACTCTTGTAACATATTAAGTGTTTTACTTATTCAATTAATGTTATTTTCTCTCAATAAGAGAAAAAACGAGGTTAAAAGACAAGGACGCAGTTTCCACAGTAAAAGGGGGGGGGGGAGGTTTGCTTCAAAAATCGTCCTTACGAGTAATTTACAACAGTCTAATATGATCAAGGAAATCAATATCAATTACTCGGGAGTTTTTTTCATTAAAAAAAAGTAAAAGAAATGATACGGGCTTTTTCTTCAATTTAGAGAGAAAAATAATGGAATTGTTCGAAATTATCTGCAGCTCAGAATGAAAGACTTTTAAACTTCATTTATTTTAATTTACACAGTTCAATTCCAATTTTATTTTTACGCCGCTTTTTTTCCTTACATATCTCATAATGTATTCATTGCTTTCAATTACTTTAACAAAAGGAAATTTCTTTTGAAAATGAAACATTTTATTCCAAATTATCTCAATAATACTGTGAGCGTCACTTGTAGAAATAAAGTCGTTATTTTTTGATAGAATAAATTAGTTTCTTTGTTAAATATTATTGTTGCATGTGCAAAATAAGATATTAATTTTATTACTATAGGAGCCGAATATTTTTGTTACCTCAAAAAAAAAAAAAATAATAATAAAAAAAATACAGATCTTAAATGTTATCGCTGGATTTGCTTAACTGAACATAAACTTAACATTTTTTTACTTGATAGCAAATGAGCTTACCTGTTACTAAAAAGTTAAGGATGATTTCCAAATATAAAAAAAATATTAGCACTGCATGTAATAGTAAAATCATGTAGCTTGAAAAATGAAATTAATTTCACCTGCGTAACAAAATGGTGAAAAGAAAGAGATGAAAAACAGTTAATGAAAGAAATAAGCTCCGTTGTTTCAACACACAAAAAACGAGCTGATGTGTGGATCACATGACTTCCTTTAACTCCATTTTAAAGATAATAGGGCCTCGGAGTGAGCAAAAAAACACTTTAAATACTTTCATTCCAAGTCTGTTGCGAACCGAAGCAAAGAAAACGTTTTATACTGTAACGGATTCGGTGCGGCTTCCAACTTTCTTGAAAGGATGACACAGTTCTTGATTAAAAAAAATACAGGAAATTTATTTACGCTATGTACAGGAAAGAGCGTCAACAACTGCTAAATTATTCATCAGCAATTAAGCAATTATCACACAACACCGTAAACTCAACGTTTACACACGTATTAACTTCCAAATACGAAAACAACACAGCGAAATGCCTCGCTATAAACAGAGCAAATACACACTCTCAGTTCGAAATCCTCAATCGAAACTCAACTTTTTATCCATCGCTAACGGCTTATATACACACCGAAAAGAAATCTCTCAAAGATTCCAGAAAATGCTACAACGTTCTACAACTACACTTTCATTGATAAAATCAGTGAATGAAATAAGAAAAAAAGAATAGGGGGTTGTATACTTTAGCCATATGCTAAGGGGTTGTATATTCATTACGGGAAACTATTTACAGGTTACGTTACTACAATAATTACTATTTACAGAATTTGTAACAATACAAATAAATTTTCTCAATATTGGCAGTTTTAATGTGATTCAATGGTTAACTCTCTAAATGTGGCCAAATTGAAACCAGATTTGAAAAAAAAAAAAAAAACCGCCAAATTCGTCGCCAAGTTGGCAAAAAAATTTGGCTACCAAAAGCTTGGCGATATATTGCCAAGTGTTTCCCAAATTATAGCACCGCTCGAGTTTACATTGAAATTAACAATGATTTTAACCTAAAAAAGTGTAAAAGACCCCCTTTGAACCATCCGAATGCAACCAAAAAGAGAAGGTGCACAACTAGACCCCACTTGGAGTCTATGTGCCAAATCTCAAGTTTCTAGGACATACCGTTCTTGAGTTATGCGAGCTACATACATACATACGCACATACATACGTATATACAGACGTCTCAAGAAAAGTCGTTGTAAATAATTCGGGGATCGTCAAAATGGATTCTTCAGGTGTCTATACGTTCTTTGGCATGTATCCACGTGTGGTCGGGTTGAAAAAAAAAATCAATATTCATTCGGGGGCGAGCAAAATGGAAATTAAGGCCGATTTTTGAGTGAAATTTTTTTCGCGAATACAATACTTCCTTTTTTGTAAAAGGAAGTAAAAAAACGAGCTGATGTGTGCATCACATGACTTCCTTTTACACCAACTAAATGTTAATTCCCCATTATTGCCAATTTTAATGTGATTCAATAGTGAACTATCTAAATAGCATCAACAACGGCCAAATTGAAACCAGATTTTAAAAAAAATCGCCAAATTTGTCGCCAGTTTGGCGACCAAAAGCCCGACGATATATCGCCAAGTGTCCGCCAAATTATAACACCACAGAAAGGTGTAAAAGACCCCCTTTGAAACATCCGAATGCAACCAGGGGAGGTGCACAACTTGACCCCACTAGGAGTCTACATACTAAATTTCAACTTTCCAGGACATACCGTTCTTGAGTTATGCGACATGCATACGCACATCCGCACATAGGCACATATATACATACGTACATACAGACGTCGCGAGAAAACTCGTTGTAATTAAATCGGGGATAGTCAAAATGGATATTTCGGGCGTCTATACGTTCTTAGGTACATATGCATGTGTGGTCGGGTCGAAATAAAAACTCAACATTCATTTGGAGGTGAGCACAATAGAAATTAAGGTCGATTTTTGAGTGAAAATTTTTTTCGCGAATACAATACTTCCTTTTTTGTAAAAGGAAGTAAAAAGGACTTTTTTTTTTTTTTACTAAAATCTTTTTTTTTTTTTACGAGTCTAAATCTTACAGCAGTGTTACGATTGGGGGAGGGGTGATCCATTTTGGGGGATACTCTCCTGAGGGGGTGGCACCAAATGGGACTTAAGAGTTAACTGAATATGTTTTTCAGTTGTGAAAGTGTTCCCCCAAAATGTTTTAATTGATATCTAATCAATCAAGTTTTAATGAAAATGGAACACATTATTCAGGAGAGAGGCTTTTAAATATGCATCTGAGGAAATGTTTACATATAATGCAATCATAATATTTATTTGCCTGTTAATGCAAAATTTCGTGGCACCACATAAATAAAATTTATTTCTGAAAATTATTTGAACCTCGTGTTTCCACAACACATTAGAAGTTTTTTTTGGGGGGGGGGGGGGCGGTGCTGCAAAACTCAATGCTCTGAGTGACCCCCGTGCCCCCACGCCACTGTATCTTATTTTATAAAAAGTTAAAACTCCGAAAGAAAACTAATACAGTCGGACCGCGATTTAACAAACCTCTATTTAACGAATCTCGCGATTCAGCAAATGTTTCTTTTTCCCCGACTAAAATGAAGGCAAAATCCCCTATTTACCGAATAATAAAACCCCGAATTAACGAATTATTCTAACAGCCGAAAAAAAATTTACCTCCTTTTACAAAAAAGGAGGTATTGTATTCGCAAAAAATTTTTCACTCAAAAATCGACCTTAAATTCCATTTTGTTCACCCCCGAATGAATGTTGAGTTTTTTTTCGACTCGACCGCACGCCTAAGACGCACGTAGACTGCCGTGTGCAGGTAAACGGCAGTATCTGCAGAAATGTATTTTCGAGATATTTGAAGAAATGTGTGTTGGATTCAATACTAACAATAGGGAAATGTTGGAATTAGACGTCTTTTCCGCACCTTTTTTTCTGCGGAACGCAAATAAGCGAGCTTGTACAATAAAGATAACGTACAACAGATGACAAAAATGCAAAAAGAAAAATGAAGAATTTGCAGTTACTGCCCTTTACCTGCACACGTCAGTAGACTCCTCGTGGGGTCTAGTTGTGCACTTTTCCTTTTGGTTGCATTCGGTGGTTTTTAAAGGGATCTTTTGCCCTTTTTGCGGGAAATCATTGTTAATTTCGATGTAAACTCAAGTGGTGTTATAGTTTGGAGGACACTTGGCGATATATCGCCAGTCTTTTGGTCGCCAAGTTTTGTCGCCAACTTGGCGACAAATTTGGAGAATTTTTTTTTCTTCTTAAATCTGGCTTCAATTTGGCCACTGTTGGTGATATTTAGAGAGTAAACTATTGAATCACATTAAAATTGTCAATAATGGGGAAACAACATTAATATGGAATAAAAGGAAGTCACGTGATGCACACAACAGCTCGTTTTTTGTTAATTTGAGTTAGGAAACATTGGATTTTTTTTCCAAATGTTACATATTGTCCGAAGCGGAAAAAAAAAACATTTCTTGGAATCAACAATTTTTGACGGGCGAGGGGGCAACCAACGAATATTGATTCTGATGCAGAAAGCGATAATGAAACTCCTATTAAAATAGTTGCTTTCTCAAATGCTTTACATGGATTGGAAACTAAAAACATACCTCATGCGGCACGCTGCAAATGATACAGTATCTTCTTCTTTCCACAAAGTTAAAAGAGTTAAAACTACTTCGCGTCAAGTATCAAGGAAACTGTCAAACATCTATTTTTCAGTAGTTTAAAATTTCAAATTAACTAATAAGTGGTGAAATGCTGAATAAAAAATGTACACTTCCTAATTATGGATATTTTTACTTATTGGGGGTTTTATATAAGGTAAGTGCATTTTTTTAATTTTTTTCACACCCCGATATTACGAATAACACCGATTTAACGTATAAAGTTTCGGTCCCGATGAATTTGTTTAATTGGGGTTCGACTGTAGTAGAATCATGCCCTTCAGTACAGTATATTTCTTATTACAAATAAAAGGTCAAAAATCCTTAAACTTCAAAAATCCGAAACATCAAAGATCCAAACGCACTCCCATCTAGTTTTGATAAAGCCAAAAAAATTCAAGGCTGCCTCTGCCGAAAATCTGTGATTTTTTTTTTTAAATGAGTTGAAGTCCGTTTTTTCTATACAGCAACTAGTTCTACTTTCTTTGGGCGAAGTCGGTGTATATCTCAGAAGTTTATTCAATCTCCTTTGCTTGATCGCTGCTAATATTTTTCATTTTCGCTTGAAGTTCAGCAAAAAAAAAAAAGGAGACCTTTTTTTTATTGTTTCATTTTGTTAAAAAAACGTACTTACATATTGTAGCGTTACGTACTGTATTGTATGCAATGTACATATATATTGTTCAACCAATTCATTTCATTAAGCGAAACACTATTTTCCTAAATAGTATTTTCTTGGTTATTTTCGAAAATCTGAACAATTTGAAAATGTGAACAACCTGTGTTCCCAATTAGTCCGGAATTTCGATATTCTACTTAACTTCAAAATCATGAAAAATCACAGTAATGAAATACTAACTATTTTAGCAAAACGAGCCAATAGTTAAAAAATGTTTGCTAAATAAAAAAAAAAAAAAATAGTTTCAAAGCTGACATTTTGAATACTTCTTCTTACTGCAGAGAACTATTAAACATTTAAAAAATCGTTAACTAATGGCAAAACTAGATCACCGATTATTTTATCCCAGCAACGCATAAAACTACCTGGAGAGCGTTTTAAATCCCTTGTAACAAGGCAGTATAAAGAGGTTACTCCCTTTGTAGCGAATAAATCACCAACGACAAAGTAATTTTTCGAAGGAAGTGAGCAAAAAATTAACATAGATAGGCTCTTTACTTTGGAAAACATCTTAAAAACGTTCGCTAATCCAGCCATTAATGACCGTTGAATTTGCTTTAAAAATTTAAAGATAAACTGCACCCATTTACTATATTTTAAGTATAAGAAGTCTTTTAATGAGGCAAATTTGCTTTTAATGGTAGGATAACAGGCGAATAAGACCTCTTACTGTAGAGAATTTGCATTTTATTTTTCAGTTGACAAAGTTGTTTAAAACTAATTGCTTTTTTGACGTAATACAATGTGTCATTTTGCTATTTTGTTTTCAATCATTGGTTTAGTGCTTATTTAGGTTTCTTGGCTAACCAGGATTCGTTGCAATGTGGCGAGATTTGTTGAAAACAAAGCAAAAATTTTGTCACATGTACATATATATGCATTGAAATCCCGTTACAAAGAATACCGATACAACGAAACATCCGATACAACGAACAAAAAGTTCGGTCCCGCTTTAAAACATACTAAGATAATGTATGAAAAATCTCGTTCAAGTAAACGAATTTTACTAAAATTCGTTATAACGAAATGTTTTTCTCAACGTCAGTTTGAGTATTTTTTATTTAATGTTGTTTTCGGAAATTAAAAAAATGACTTTCACAATTCGTAACGTGAAACTTCGCTTGAACTTTCGAAACAGGGCCGTTCAAGGTGGAAACTCGCTCATGCTGAAACGTAAGCTGATGTTAGACAACAAAAACCAATATCTCTGACCATGCATAGTCGACTTCTGGGCACTAAAGGCGAGGCAAGGGGGGTCAGCAAGATTTCAACTTTTCTTGTGGTCAATAAAAGTGACATTCATAAATTAGAATCTTTTCTAATGTCCTCTGGGATCAAAACTCTTATACAATCGCTAAAAAAAAAATCCGAAACGTTACCGGTTATTTCCGTGGAACGTTTAGGAATTTCACAGGTTTTCACCTATTTTCCCGTAAAATCAAGTATTCTCGCAAAAAAAGGGTTTTATGAATTGATTCAAGTTACACGAATACACTTTTCACTATTGTGAAAAATATTTTTAGCTTCCAGTTTAAAGATTGAAACTAGTGTGTTTATTAAGTGTATCGGCTTACGCTTGGTTACGGCTCGTCCAGAATGGCTACGCCTCCAAATGAAAGCAATTACTATGTCACTGGAAAACTGCAGGAATTCTCTTATAACTTTGACCGCGAGGTTGTTTAAATGCTTTTGAAGCTTTTGTGGAGGACTTATTATTTTTGCATATTCAGTCGAATTTGCATGTAATTTTACTTTATCCTGAAAAGTTTAGCCACCGAGCGTGTGGAAACAGCAAAAACATTTATTTATAAGCGAGTCGCTTATTTGCTAGATTCTGTCTATAAACTTGCATGCCTGCTGGTGGCAGGATGTATGACGTCTATATTTTTAAATTGTAAATAAAAGAATTTTATATTACTGTTCTTCATATGTTCTCATGTTCGCGGCCAATCGACCTCGCGACACTTTCTCGGGTGAATCAAGAAGGTTTTAATCTTTTTCATTATATCTACTTAACTTTTCTAGAAGGTTTTCGAGACATGACTGGCTTTATCAGGGGAGATTTCCCACTTCTTCTGGGAGTTTCAAGGAAATCTTCAGAAATGTTACTGATATTTCGTCGGCAACTTTCCTCGGTTTTTGGCAGATATGTTACTGGCAGAAATTGGGCACATCAGCTGCCTATTATTTTCTAGCAACGTTTCTGAATCGTTTCTACAGTGAAAGAAAATAACTTTTTGTAAAGGTGGCCAATGAATGAAAGATCAGTAATCAATATACACTGGCCTCAAAAAGTTAAGGCACAACCGGTTTTTGCGTCTAATTTGCAAATGAATGAAAGTAGAAACAAAAAATTTGGAGGATATGTGCATTAGTTTTTTTATTGAATGCGTTATAGAAATTTATATAAGTGTATTGCAAAAACGATTTATAGCAAAAAAAGCAATCTTTGCGGCAAAATCCATTCTTGAAGAAAACAGAACATCACAGTGTTATGTAGTAAAATGTCATAGTAACAATACAAAAATGGGTTCAAGTAAGGAATGTGTCCCCCCTAACTTGAATGCATTGGCGGCATCAATTTTCCATGCTGTTTATTAAGTTGTCAGACACCTGACTAGGCAGCGAAGATCAGATACAGAGTAAGCCTTGTTCCAGCTCATGTAAAGACCTTGGAGGAGGATTTAAAGCATCAACCTGTCTGCCAAGATAGTTCCGAAGATGATCTATCGGACTCAGGTATGGAGATCGAGCTAGCCACTCCATTCGTTCCAAACCGTAATCCTCCAGATACTCCTCAACAATCCGAGCTCGGTAACGTCGTGCATTACCATTCATCAGAATGAAGTCACTATCAGTATCACCAGCGTATGGGCGGACATATGGATCAAGGATCTCATGCCGATATCTCAGACCAGTCAGAGTTTCTCCATGGAACACATGCAGGTGACAACCGAGCGATATCCCTGCCCTAACCATGATTCCACCATCTCTATAATTGTGCCATTCCACCCATTGAGAAAAGATAAAATGGAGGAAGTGAAAACTTCCATGCGTGAAGCTAGGACCTTAAGTCACGTGATAGTTTTTAAAGCAAAGCATTGGGAGAAATCAGGTTTCTTTCGCTAGTGTCATGCAAACGTGTCAACCATTCGTCGTTGTTAAGTCACGTGACTTGGGATGTTTTCCCCCAGCTGTAGCTAAGCTAATGATTGGACTAGCTCCCTCCATTTACTTATTCCTGCTCTAAGGTTCCACCGTGTTGGATTGATGATATCTAGTGCGCAGTTCTTTCCAGATCAGTAGACGCCCTGAATCACTCTCAATGTAAATCTGGACTCGTCTGTGAACAGCACAGAAGCCCATTGCTGCTTGGTCCAGGAAACATGTTCTCTTTCCCAGCATAAGCGGATCTTTCGCTGTGGTCTGTTGAGCGGAACACACACAGCTGGTCGTCTTGCATAAAGACCTGCATTGTGAAGACGATTTCGCTCCGTAGTAGCAGAGATTCTTCTTCCTGATGCTACAAAGTGATCTGCAACGAGCTGCAACACAGTAGTGGTTCTTCTTCTTCGGGCCGAAAGAACTAGAAAACTGTCTTCTACAGGTGTTGTAGCTCGTGGGCGGCCTGGCACAGGTCTTCTGGACACAGAATCTTCTGATTGGTATTCATCCCAAAGTCGCTGAATAACACTACGAGACACATTCAGTTCCTAGCAGCATCAGCCTAAGACAATCTCATTTCCATCCATCCAACTGCCCGCCACCTTAACGAATCTGGCAAACGAAGTCTCTGAGACATTTTCTAAACTCTAATGACTATTGTCACCGAAACTGCCAACAACAGTTGAAAATCAACACAACTTACACACAAAAGTACGAAAGCTTGATATTTGCATAATTTTTTCTCACTCATAAAGATATGTTCTTTTCTATAAAATAGAAGTGGCAGCTATCGTTTTCCCATAAATGGTTTTGTTATTATCATTCATGCAAGCTATGCATTTTATTATTACTGCCATTTTTTTAATGGTGAGCTTCGAAAACATGTCGTACCGTAACTCTTTGAGACCGGTGTATTTTCTCTTTGTTTATTCAAAATAAATACCGTATTTAGTTATATTTTAGATCGTTAGTAAAGGAAAATGTCGCAGATTTAATTATATTAGAGAGAGTGTAAATTAACTCTTTTATGAAAATAAAGTTTTGTGACGAATCCGTTACGAGAATTCTTTACAACGAAATATTTTATCAGTCCCTTGGAGATTGTCCTAACGGAATTTCACTCTATATATGACTGCATAAGAAAATGGAGAAACATATAACAATTTCATAAGGAAGCAAAAGTTAAAACTTTAAACAAAGTGAAACAAATAATAATAAAACGAGTTGCACATAAATATTAAAAAATACAATAATTTTGAAAAATGTGACGTCACCGATGAATTAAAATGAAATTTATTCGTGTAATGCCTGAGAACAAGTGCAGTGACAACATATGAGGCAGTGAGAAAGAAGCAAAGGGATGTAAGTGGCAAAATTAAAAATTTGGAGATAACCAGTACACATGGTAGGTGAACCTCTCCTCTGTCTTGGGGCAAGAGATGGTACTAGTAGCCCTGGTAGTTGCTGCTATACAGCATGATTTAGAAAAAAAAAATCAATGAAAGCCTACCTAGGACGTTATATTTAAACGCGTTTTACTTAAAACTTGAAAATGTCCACTTACATTCCTTTAATTTTCTCTCTGCCTCATATGTATGCGTTGGATCTGAAGCATTCTTGCGATGGCAGGCATTCTTTTAATTCTTCTGTGTCTTTCATTTAAGAATGTTATATTTTATTTAGATTTTATTTACAGTATGCGTTATCAAAGTTTATATTTTTTCTTTAGATCTTTATTACCGTATGCAAGTAAAGGGCAGTAACTGCAAATTTTTCATTTTTCATTTTTTCGCATTTTTGTCATCTGTTGTACGTTAGCTTTATTGTACACTAGTGATACCCGCACGGCTTTGCCCGTAATAGAAAATTAAAAGGTCTTTTGGTTCGCCTGTATATTTACAAATAATGTATGGTGAATTTTCTCGCCAATTGGCTTGTGCCCATGTTACGGTTCCACGTTATGATGATTTCGCAATTTACTCGTCCATCTTATGATAATTTTGATCTTAAAATTGTAATAGAAAAAGAACCACATCGAATTTTTGAAAAATCGCTTCGAGGTGTTCACCCCCATGCTACAAACTAACTTTGTGCCAAATTTCATGAAAATCTGCCGAACGGTCTAGGCGCTATGCGCGTCACAGAGGTCCTGACAGACAGAGAGACTTTCAGCTTTATTATTAGTAAAGATAAAGAAGCTCGCTTATTTGGTTTCCGCTGAAAAAAAGGAGCGAAAAAAGAAACGTCTAATCCCAAGATTACCCTATGGTTAATATTAAATCCGACAAACATTTCTTCAAATATCTCGAAAACTCGTTTCGGCAAATACTGCCGTTTACCTGCTCATGGCGGCATAGTTGGGGCAAACTTAATCAATCAGTTTCCTAATAATGTAATAAGGCTCTACATAGCCTTCACAATGTTGCCAGGTTAGGTTTGCCCCAACTATAGCTAAATAGCTATATAATTAATCTAGAATACTCAGGGGCACCCATCCCCCCTCCCCAAGCTTGATGGCGCAAATACTCCCTCCAATTTTTTTCATCCTTTTTGCCCTTTTTATTTTTTATTTTTAGTTCTTTTTTATTTTATTATTTTTTTAACAGATATTTTTTAATTATTTATTTATTTATTTTAAATTACTATCATCATTATTTTTTGTTAGAAAAGTTCCGTGCTGCACCAATAACATGCACACATAAACACACACACACATGCACACAAAATAATTAAATAAAAAAAATTAAAATAAGATAAAATTAAATAAAAATTTAAAAAATAGTTTAAACAAAAAATAAATCAACAAATAATTTTAATAAAAAATTTTTAAAAATCCGCACCTTCCAAAAAAAATCTTGTTGGCAATAATCCCCCCCCCCCCTTCCTGTGGGCACTCCTGAACATACTTCAGAACTCTCTTAAGCAGTAAATCATTCCAAAAAAATATATGAATAACAATCATTCATCGAAGCCTAGTTATGAAATCCAGAGACTTTAGTTCCTCCCTTGGTTTGTACTCAACAGTCTGGAATAGCCATAACCGAGTTGGGCATAGATGCCCTCGCATTGAACTTAATGATTCTTGAACATAAATATTTAGTCTGAATTCACACTATTTAGGGTATCGGCACCAGTAACAGACACGCTTAAGGACATCGCTCTCAGGTTAACTCCATTTTTACTTCCTTTAACAAAAAAGGAAGTATTGTATTCGCAAATAAAATGTCACTCAAAAAACGGCCTTAATTTCCACTTTGTTCACCCCCGAATGAATATTGAGTTTATTTTTCAACCCGACCACACGTAGATATATGCCTAGGAACGCACAGACACCCGAAATATCCATTTCGACGATCCCCGAGTTAATTACAACGAGTTTTCTCGTGACGTCTGTATGTACGCATGTATGTGCGTATGTGTGTATGTATGTCGCATAACTCAAGAACGGAATGTCCTAGAAAGTTGAAATTTGGTACTCAGACTCCTAGTGGGGTCTATTTGTGCATCTCCCTTTTTGGTTGCATTTGAATGCTCCAGAGGGGGTCTTTTGCCCCTTTTTTGGGGAGAAATCATTGTTAATTTCGATGTAAGCTCAAGTGGTGTTATAATTTGGCGGACGCTTGGCGATATATCGCCAGTTTTTTGGTAGCCAATTTTTGTCGCCAAATTGGCGACAAATTTGACGATTATTTTTAATTTTTTTTTTTTTTTTTTTTTTTTTCAAATCAGGTTTCAATTTGGCCACTGTTGGTGATATTTAGAGAGTAAACTATTGAATCACATTAAAACTGCCAATAAGAAGAAAATGACATTAAATTGGTGTAAAAGGAAGTCACGTGATGCACACATCAGCTCGTTTTGAGTCATTTAACATATTAAGACTTTCAAAACTATTTTTCTTTCTGGCAACAGCATCTCATTCAACGTTTGGCTGCTTCTGGATCCTCTGAATTAATTGATTCTACTTTTATATGCTCAATTTCGAAAAAAAAAAAGGTCCGGCCCCCCAGTAACAGACACTGACAATTCTAATGATACTCAGAATCAGATAGAATGATGAAAAGATGAGCAATGAACAACTTTTCTCTTCAAAATGTGCAAAAGTTTTTTATTTTCAGATCTAAAACCTTACTGAATTCAAATGAACATGAAACACAGGCAGACCTAGCGGTAGCTGTTCATAACCTTCCACCACTTCCTATAGTAAATACCAACTGGTTTATAAAATTCACTCTGATAACACTAGATGGTTGCACCGTGTTCATAGGCCACAGTAACGTCAGTTTTTTTCCCGCCTAATTTTTTTTTTTTTTAATCCAAACTTACGACTATCTGTTACTGGTCCCTTGCCTGTTACTCGGGCCGTTACCCTACTGTTTTTTTTACATGTTATTTGAATTTTGTATAAAATATTCACTCGTAGTGAAGCTTTTTATTTTTTGCCACCTTACAATTTTCTCTACAGAGGAAAAAAATTAGATTCCTTTGAGTCTTAGCTAATTATTTAAAAGTACTTTTTCACACTCTTCTTTTGTTTATTTCCTTAAATCAATCGCACAATAAAAAAAAATAATATGAAAAGTTTTTTTTTTGCCACTAGTTAAGTTAAGGAAATAATCCTTTAGTTTGTTTATTGTAAAGGTTTTTCGTTCTCAGCAAGACCGAGAGGTATTGTGACTAAGATAATGGAGCAACAGCCGGAAAAGATAAACGGTTCTTTAACTTGGTGTATTTTGAAGCTTTAGTGAAAATAATTTAAGATTTTCTATCGATTTTTAATTTCTTTTCCACTATTCTGCAATTATTAGCGTCATTTTCAAGTGAGCGAAAAATTTACGAAGTTTATCAAAGTCAATTATCTGATCGTGTTGATAGGTAGATTTTTTTTTCTTACTGTCTTTTCTTCTGGAAATCGAATGCAGTAATTAACTTCTATGGCGTAGAATGAGTTCACTGTAGGTTTGACATTTAAAAACTACAATCACCGAAATTTCATCAAAATTGGCTGGCTCATTCTTAAAAAATAGCAGTATACAAGGTGTTCCGTTTCAACCTGCAAGACGTCTATTTCCGCAAACGTTAATCCTAATGCATACTTCCAATTGCAAAAATGTTCAAAATCAGATGCGGAGTTAATTTATTAAAAAATTGAAGCAAAAATTAAAATGTATCAAAAAATATAAAATTTAACTTTTTATACAGGTCCCAAGTCCCATAACTTATATTTAGGGAAATAATCTCAATTGAAAAAAAAAATGCCAATTCAAAAAATTTGAAATTAGAACGATCAATACTCACCAAACGCAGCGTATTGTGATTTACACCACTTTTCACTACCCGTCAATAACGCTTTTTGGGGCAAAATACAGCAGTTAACAAGTGTTTAAAATTATATGTGTGCATAGAATGTGGTTTTTCAAATTATTCGAGGTTTTGTGGTGTGTTTTTGAGTATCACGGCATGACATTTGCATTTATTTTTTAATAGCAATGAAAAAATATTAATACTTTGTTTTTTTACTTCGACAACTTGTCATTCCTCTGAAAGGGCGATAAGTTCCAATCTCATCTTGTGTATGGTCCCTTAAAACTTTAAATTAGAATATCTCCTTGAGTTTTGGTCGCACCAATTTCAAGTGTTTTGTGTCAGCAATAGTTTTCAATGGAGATTATTTCTCTAAATATCAGTTAGGGGATCTAGGGCTCGTATAAAAAGTCAAATTTCGTATTTTTTAATTCATTTCTATTTTCGCTTCAAACTTTCAATAGCTTAACTTTGCGTCTAATTTTGAACATTTTTGCAATTGTAAGTATACATCTAGGACTCACGGTTGCGAAAATAGAGTTCTTGCAGGTTAAAACGGAACACACTGTATAGTATAGTATAGTAGAAAACGCCCACGTTTCTTCGTTATTTTTGAAAATACAAACAATTTAAAAATCCTACCTATGGACCCAATTAGCTCGAATTGTTTATGTTCTACTGAAGTAGCAATTATCAAAACCATAAAAAATCAAAAGAACCAGACGTAGATAGTGCTATTTGTGAGAATGACCCACTAAGCAAAAACACACCATTTCTCCTGTAAATATAAGGGTTTTTAAAAGAACATAGTACGAGGTTTTTTACATAGTACGAAATATATTTTTTTTTTTTGTAACTTACTCTTAAATCATTCATAAAACTTTTATAATTTTTAAATTATTTTTTTAACAAATATAAAGTTACTAGAAAATTGCCCCGTCAAGATATGACGAGTGAATATGCTTTTACGCTTAATCGAAGCCATTGCCTGCTTGGTGATACTTTGATTGTTGAAACCTTAACATTGACTCCAGTGGATTAACTCTAAACTCCAGTAGATGGCGTATTGTTTCGTTTCTTTATTCCCTTGAAATGACACAGTCCTACCAGTAAAACAGTTAAGTGACCGGATCCAGTTCAGTCTTGTCACAATAAAACTTTTCCCTGCATGTTAAACATTGCCAAAACATATTATCAAATGATCATGCCGTGACACGAGTTTCATTGCTGATGACGTCAGGAACGTTACTCGATCATATGCTATTGTATATAAGAGGATACGGGCAAAGCTGTTTATCTCGAACCAGTCTATGTCGATTTTTCCCATTATAACATTAGTTAGTTTTCCTCCTTGTTTATATCGAATGAAGTTTTAAGAAAATCTTTAAATCTCGAACTGCTCTGTATTTTTCTAATTCGAATCCCGGCGATCTTCATCAACTTAGAAACAGAAAGCATTTTTCTTAATATTACGAGTCATTTAATCCTCCAAGTCTTTTGAGACTTGTAGCTCAAGGAAAACTTTATGTACCAGAATCGGATTTTTCAGCATTTTCATCCACTCGGAAGCTGAGGGGAAGGGGACATTGTTAAACAGTGGGAAATACTCTCTGAGTTTTACTTTCGATTCCATTGATGTCAGTTATCTTTTGTGTTCTCTAAGTTTCTTCAAATGTTTGAATTGTTTCGATTATTTAATTTTGTTTTTATTTTTTTAACCAAAGATACCTTTGTTCCTGCCATTTCTAGCTCAACCGGGTGAAGGTTACCATGACAGTTTAAGGGGAGGGAAAAAAGAAACTGAAGAGAAAATATGATACATGTACATATACACAACTCCCGCAAAATAGATGGATTGATGAAATTTGAAAATTGGGGAGGCATCAGATAGAAATCCTATGCAACAGACAGGAAAATTTGGAAGCAGATAGAAAAGACCTTTATCCAGCAGTGGATTGAGAATGGTGGAAAGTGATGATGATGATGATGACATTAGCATATATCCATGCACATATATGTACATCTATACACCTATATGCACACATACATACTTATATACAAAGGGAATTAGGCTTGAAAAAGTTAGTAGGCTCGAAGTGTGTGTGCATGTGTGTGCTCTATTGGGGCTTTGAGATTCTAGGAATCAATCAGTGAAAATTCTGTTACAAATACATTCCTCGTTTAAAATAATAATATTGACTGAGTAAAAATCTCAAAATTTTTTGAATAAAAATCATTGAAGAGCCATTTCACTGAAAACGGTCATTTTGTCCCGCACGTGACGTCCCATTTATTTCATTAAGAATAATACTTTAAAATATTAAAAAACAATTTTCTTTCTGCTTAACAAATCACAATCTTTTGTGTGGTTTCTTAAGCAAAAAATTTCGTGATTACCCTTTGAGATTGTTGCTTTTTAATGAAATATGGGAACCTTCACGTGCGGGACAAGGGGTTGAATTTTTCGTGGAATGGGCCTGAAACACAATTTTCATCTTTAAGGATATGCATAAATTCACTGTAAAAAAATTTGTGTAACCTTACGCGGTAAAATTGGTGGCAGCTTAGCTGCCTCCACTGCTCTGGAATAACTTAACTGATGTAATTGGTGTAAAGATACACATCGCTTGCGGAAGGTTTCCCCATGCTAATGTAACTATAGCGTAACATTTCACTCATTTCTACGTAAGGTTACACCAGTATTTTCTGTATGCTTACAGAGCAATTGTTTGAAAGGTTACACATAAGTGAAAATTAAGCTTTCATCTGACTTCCTTGAACGATTTACCAAGTTCATGTGTTTTAACAACCATCATACACCAATTATTTATTCTTTTTTAATTTTCAAACATGGCATTTTTATTGCACTAAGAGAGCAAATGACCTGAGTGGGGTCCGAACACGCGACGCGAGCCTCACAGAAAAGGCCGCTTTTACCGCTCGGCCACCAAGGACGGTTAGCATCGAGCTAATAAGAGTTTACCTGTTCTGCGCCGAGTCTGATCTTTACGCATGCGCTTTGAATTCTAATGAAACCATAGTGCAAGGTTCCTCCAACAATGTTTTGAGTTTTCAAAACAATGATGCTACACATTTCAGAATTCGTGTAACATTACACCCATTAATACTGGTAAACTAACAATTTTTTTTACTGTGCTGGCTATCGATACAATTATAACTTTTGTAAAACGTGCAATCGAAGCATATCATACTGTAAAATGTTGAACAACATCAATGCAAAAGAATGTGACTTTTTGACTTTGCTTCACTGGCTTATTTCCATAAATTTATCAAAACCTCAGTATCTTAAAAGCTCCGTATCTCGAATTTTTCTTCTGTCTCGTTAAATTCGAGATAGACAGGTTTCACTACAGTCGTTATTTGCACCTTTCAACAGTTTTTTGTCATTGTATCTCCAGTATCTTACGCGTCAGTTTTTACTTAGAAAAACGTTCCCAGAATTTCTGCTGTTGGAACGCTGTTTCTGATTCAAAGAAAAAAATATTAGAGTATTGTTCTGAAAAATTAATAAAACAAATGCAAAATGGTCTCACCTGAATGATAATCTGTAAGGATTCGACATATGACAGCTCTGTTTCATACAATTCACCTACGATATGAGTTCTTGTATCCTAAAAAATAGCAATATGATTAGGTAAGAAAATATAATGAAATAACTTTTTTTTTTTTTTTTGAAAAGCAAATTAAAGAAAAACAATTAATTTGAATTTTGACATCTTGAATTCAAATTATGTTTTTCGCAATCACGTGTGTGTGTATGTAGGCCTGTGTGTTTGTGTATGGGGGGTATGTGTGTTTGTGTGTAGGGGTATGTGTATGTGTGTGCAGGCATATGTGTTTGTGTCTGTGTGCAGGCATGAATGTGCGGGTAGTTGTGTATGTGTGTTTGTTTTTGTGTGTGTGTGTGTATGTGTAGGTGTCTGTATGTATGCGTGTGTGTATCTGTGTGTGTATGTGTTTATGTGTGTGTGGGTGGGTGTGTGTGTAGGTGTATGTGTATATGTGTTTGTGTGTGTGTATGTGTGCGTGTGTAGTTGTGTATGTATGCGCGTGTGTGTAGGACATGGATGCAACCTGGAGACGGCTTTCGCTATAGGAGCAGTATCGTGAGGAGCCGGTCGACGGTGATGGTGAGGAGGGTGGCGGTGGGAAAATAAAATGATAGCACATCAAAACAGTCAAATGAAAGCAATAAGCAATCGTGATTGCTTAAGAAGAAAGTATTAATTTTAAAACAGACGTTGTATATTTCTTTCGGGAAGAATCTCTTGATTTTTTTTCCTTCCCTAAACACTAGAAATTTGCCCGTCAAGGTATGATGGGTGAAAATGTTCTACATTTGAACGAAGCAATTGTCTGTTTGGTGATAATGTAAAACTTGTAAAGTTGACTACGCTTGTAAGTTGACCACCTGTCTAAGTTGACCACCTTTTTCAGGCACGGAATTAGCCTTTATCGTATAAATAAACCTCTGTAAGTTGACCACCTGTTTAAGTTGACCAATGAAGTAGTGCACTGCAAGTAGTCAACTTACACAGGTTTCACTGTATTTTGATAGTTGAAATGTTAACCCTTCCAGTGGATTAACCCTAAATTTCAGTAGATAGCGTTCATTGTTGACCCCTTTTTCGTGTCTTCATTTTCCTGAAATGACACAGTCTTATCAGTAAAACACTAAGTTACTGAATCCAGTTCAGCTTTTCCCTGCATTTTAAACATTACCGAAACATGTTATCAAATTATCATACCGTGGCGTGAGTTTCATTGTTGATGACGTCAGGAGCGTTACTCGATCATTGACTATTATATATATGAGCATACTAATGCATGGCAAGTGACTTTTACTAATTTCTTGTAAATGAAATAAGTGTTTCTTAAAATTTTAAATCTCATCTTATTGAATTTATGAAACTGTTTATTCGGCGGGTGAGCAGTGGTAAGAGTCGGGTCTCTTACACCAAAGTTTAAATTTCAAACTCGACCCAATGCGGAGGATTTTCAGGATTCAAGAATAATCAGCGCTTATTTTGCACTAGGTGTAGCAGCACGGCTTTGCCCGTAGTAGATAATTTAAAGGTCATTTGGATTGCCTGTATATTTACAAATAATGGATGATGAATTTCTCGCCAATTTGCTGTATTCATTTGCTCGCCCATATTACGGTAATTTGCCACGTTATGATAATTTGCTCGTCCACGTTATGGTAATTTGGTAGTCCATGTTATGATAATTTGCTCGGTGAAATGTTCTTAAAATTGAAATAGAAAAAGAACCAAATCCAATTTTCAAAAAACCGCCTCGAAGTGCACACCCCCATGCTACAAACCAATTTTGTGCCAAATTCAATAAAAATCGGCCAAAAGGTCTAGGTGCTATGCGCGTCGCAGACATCCAGACATCCAGACTTTCAGCTTAATTAGTAAATATAAGAACAGCAAGTTTTGCTTAACTTTTCGTAAGGGTACATAATATAGTCTCCTCCATAAACATTCCCAACTCTCATGCACGTTATAGAAGATATTTCTGTATTATGTATTACTGTAATTCGAAAAGACGACCCTCGTAATCGTAAATCATGCAGCTATATTAACGTACACGAGGATAAGTTGCATGCATACCAGAACATATATATGTGAATTTATAGCCCTGCCCGTTATAGCAATTAGTTGCCACGTGTGTAAAAGAGGAAGCGATTTCCATATATTTTATCACATAAGTATAGACATTGGCAGCATATTGCACCTGTATTGTCATGTAATTCAATGCATGACAGTAATGAGGAACATACAATCTTGGCGGACTAATACTTCTTTATACTTTTAATGCAGCGGCAAATTAACACGAAGTAACTACTATTGATCATTTCTGCTGGAAAACATGTTTGGTATTATCAGTCATGTAAATTTACGGTGACAACTCCACTCATTGATTCAACCATAAATTTGTTATTGATTAACCATTGCATTATATTAACACTTTTATTTCTGCGATATGTTTATGCTTTATTTCTATTTAAAAAAAGAAATAAATAAATAATAAAATAATTTGAATTCTGACATCTTGAATTCAAATTATGTTTTTCGCAATCACGAGTGTGTGTGTATATGTAAGCGTGTGTGTTTGTGTGTGGGGGGTATGTGTGTGTAGGCATATGTGTTTGTGTCTGTGTGCAGGCATGAGTGTGTGGGTAGTTCTGTGTATAAGTGTTTGTGTGCGTGGGGGCGGGGTATGCGTATGTAGGCATATGTGTTTGTGTCTGTGTGCAGGCATGAGTGTGTGGGTAGTTGTGTGTATAAGTGTTTGTGTGCGTGGAAGCGGGGTATGTGTATGTGTGTGTAGGCATAAGTGTTTGTGTCTGTGTGCAGGCATGAGTGTGTGGGTAGTTGTGTGTATAAGTGTTTGTGTGCGTGGGGGCGGGGTATGTGTATGTGTGTGTAGGCATAAGTGTTTGTGTCTGTGTGCAGGCATGAGTGTGTGGGTAGTTGTGTGTATAAGTGTTTGTGTGCGTGGGGGCGGGGTATGTGTATGTGTGTGTAGGCATATGTGTTTGTGTCTGTGTGCAGGCATGAGTGTGTGGGTAGTTGTGTGTATAAGTGTTTGTGTGCGTGGAAGCGGGGTATGTGTATGTGTGTGTAGGCATATGTGTTTGTGTCTGTGTGCAGGCATGAGTGTGTGGGTAGTTGTGTGTATAAGTGTTTGTGTGCGTGGGGGCGGGGTATGTGTATGTGTGTGTAGGCATAAGTGTTTGTGTCTGTGTGCAGGCATGAGTGTGTGGGTAGTTGTGTGTATAAGTGTTTGTGTGCGTGGGGGCGGGGTATGTGTATGTGTGTGTAGGCATATGTGTTTGTGTCTGTGTGCAGGCATGAGTGTGTGGGTAGTTGTGTGTATAAGTGTTTGTGTGCGTGGAAGCGGGGTATGTGTATGTGTGTGTAGGCATATGTGTTTGTGTCTGTGTGCAGGCATGAGTGTGTGGGTAGTTGTGTGTATAAGTGTTTGTGTGCGTGGGGGCGGGGTATGTGTATGTGTGTGTAGGCATAAGTGTTTGTGTCTGTGTGCAGGCATGAGTGTGTGGGTAGTTGTGTGTATAAGTGTTTGTGTGCGTGGGGGCGGGGTATGTGTATGTGTGTGTAGGCATATGTGTTTGTGTCTGTGTGCAGGCATGAGTGTGTGGGTAGTTGTGTGTATAAGTGTTTGTGTGCGTGGAAGCGGGGTATGTGTATGTGTGTGTAGGCATATGTGTTTGTGTCTGTGTGCAGGCATGAGTGTGTGGGTAGTTGTGTGTATAAGTGTTTGTGTGCGTGGGGGCGGGGTATGTGTATGTGTGTGTAGGCATAAGTGTTTGTGTCTGTGTGCAGGCATGAGTGTGTGGGTAGTTGTGTGTATAAGTGTTTGTGTGCGTGGGGGCGGGGTATGTGTATGTGTGTGTAGGCATATGTGTTTGTGTCTGTGTGCAGGCATGAGTGTGTGGGTAGTTGTGTGTATAAGTGTTTGTGTGCGTGGAAGCGGGGTATGTGTATGTGTGTGTAGGCATAAGTGTTTGTGTCTGTGTGCAGGCATGAGTGTGTGGGTAGTTGTGTGTATAAGTGTTTGTGTGCGTGGGGGCGGGGTATGTGTATGTGTGTGTAGGCATAAGTGTTTGTGTCTGTGTGCAGGCATGAGTGTGTGGGTAGTTGTGTGTATAAGTGTTTGTGTGCGTGGGGGCGGGGTATGTGTATGTGTGTGTAGGCATATGTGTTTGTGTCTGTGTGCAGGCATGAGTGTGTGGGTAGTTGTGTGTATAAGTGTTTGTGTGCGTGGAAGCGGGGTATGTGTATGTGTGTGTAGGCATATGTGTTTGTGTCTGTGTGCAGGCATGAGTGTGTGGGTAGTTGTGTGTATAAGTGTTTGTGTGCGTGGGGGCGGGGTATGTGTATGTGTGTGTAGGCATAAGTGTTTGTGTCTGTGTGCAGGCATGAGTGTGTGGGTAGTTGTGTGTATAAGTGTTTGTGTGCGTGGGGGCGGGGTATGTGTATGTGTGTGTAGGCATATGTGTTTGTGTCTGTGTGCAGGCATGAGTGTGTGGGTAGTTGTGTGTATAAGTGTTTGTGTGCGTGGAAGCGGGGTATGTGTATGTGTGTGTAGGCATAAGTGTTTGTGTCTGTGTGCAGGCATGAGTGTGTGGGTAGTTGTGTGTATAAGTGTTTGTGTGCGTGGGGGCGGGGTATGTGTATGTGTGTGTAGGCATAAGTGTTTGTGTCTGTGTGCAGGCATGAGTGTGTGGGTAGTTGTGTGTATAAGTGTTTGTGTGCGTGGGGGCGGGGTATGTGTATGTGTGTGTAGGCATATGTGTTTGTGTCTGTGTGCAGGCATGAGTGTGTGGGTAGTTGTGTGTATAAGTGTTTGTGTGCGTGGAAGCGGGGTATGTGTATGTGTGTGTAGGCATATGTGTTTGTGTCTGTGTGCAGGCATGAGTGTGTGGGTAGTTGTGTGTATAAGTGTTTGTGTGCGTGGGGGCGGGGTATGTGTATGTGTGTGTAGGCATATGTGTTTGTGTCTGTGTGCAGGCATGAGTGTGTGGGTAGTTGTGTGTATAAGTGTTTGTGTGCGTGGAAGCGGGGTATGTGTATGTGTGTGTAGGCATATGTGTTTGTGTCTGTGTGCAGGCATGAGTGTGTGGGTAGTTGTGTGTATAAGTGTTTGTGTGCGTGGGGGCGGGGTATGTGTATGTGTGTGTAGGCATAAGTGTTTGTGTCTGTGTGCAGGCATGAGTGTGTGGGTAGTTGTGTGTATAAGTGTTTGTGTGCGTGGGGGCGGGGTATGTGTATGTGTGTGTAGGCATATGTGTTTGTGTCTGTGTGCAGGCATGAATGTGTGGGTAGTAGTGTGTATGTGTAGGTGCGTGTATGTATGCGGGTAAGTGTAGGATATTGACGCAACCTGGAGATGGCTTTCGCTAGAGGAGCAGCATCGTGAGGAGCCGGTCGACGGTGATGCTGCAGAGGATGCTGGTGAGAAAATAAAATGATAGGACATCAAAACAGTCAAATGAAAGCAATAAGCAATCGTGATTCCTCAATAACTGTTTAATCACAGAGGAAAAGTTTTTTAACTGATCATAGCACTGTAGAGCAGAAGGATAAATGAGGCAGTGAGAAGCAAAGGGATGTAAGTGGACATTTTCAAGTTTGGAGTAAAACGCGTTTAAGGGGTCATAGTACCTTTTGAACTTTTTTTTTTAAATATATGAATATTGTGTTTTTCTTTGAAACCATAACATACACAATCATTTCGCAACCAATAATTTATTGTCAAAAGCTTAAAATATTGCCCACGTTTTTGAAAAATTCAAAAAATTTAGGAAAATTTCAATTTTTTAAAATTCCAAAACCTTTTTTGTTTTTGCACTTCTTTAACACTTTCAGGGGCGGTGGTTGCGCTCTGAAACCACTAATTTATAAAAAAATTTCTCTCTTTTTTCCGAATTTTTTGAATTAAAATCGCTTGAGACCTCTTCTTTTAAGTTCAATGAACAACATTGGATGGCAGAATAACAAAAAAAAAAAAAAAAAAAAATTTCGTAGGCTCAATTTCTTGTTCAAATCATCAAATTTTCAATTTTTCGTTTACCCCAAAAATTGGATTTTTTTTCAGATTTTAAAATTTTTTATTAGCGCTGAAAGAGTGAATCATTTTTCTTCTTTTTTCCTGAGGTAGTCAATCATATTGTTCGAAAAGATTCAAATTCATTTTTACATGCATAAACATGTTTTTGTCCTCCCCCAGGTGGGAGGTCTGAATAAATGGGGACACCACCCCCAGTGAAAAAAATTTAAAAAAAATTTTTTTTTTTAACGAAAAATCTATGTTTAGATGATCAAATAAACCCATTTGTGGTGTTTTTTCTTAAGATTTCTCAAAAATTAATGTCGCGCCCCTGAAAGGGTTAAAAAAGAATTTTTGCTAAGCAATCACAATATTCGTCTCTAAAAATATGTGCATTCATTTGTTTATATATATATATATTGGAGCATTTTTATGATTAATTATGTAAAAAATCGTAATTTTTTTTTTTTTTTTTTAAAGGTATAACATGCCCTAAACATTTGAGTAATATACAAAATGCTTATCCAATGCACAGTTTTGTCAAACATGTTATCCCAATTGCAAAAAGTATTACTTTAAAGCTGTATCTTTAATAGAAAAAAATCCTTAGGGAATCTAATGCATGAAAACACAAAAAAAAAAAACGATCACCGAGAAAAAGCAATTTAAATTTTTTCTTTTGCATAAGAACACATAGCGAGCATGACCTCAAACCACTCATAACTTTTTAAATATTTGAACTAAAGCGATAAAACTTTTTCCCTGTGTTTGGAATAATTTGTAGTTTTGAAATAAACAATAAAATATTTTTTGATCGTTTCATCATTTTTGAGGCACTGTGACCCCTTAAAGATAACATCCCAGGTAGGCTTTCATTGAATTTTTTTTCTAAATCATGCTGTACAGCAGCAACTACCAGGGCTACTAGTACCATCTCTTGCCCTAAGACAGAGGAGAGGTTCACCTACCATGTGTACTGGTTACCTCCAAATTTTTAACTTTGCCACTTACATCCCTTTGCTTCTCACTGCCTCAAATGCACAATAGGGTGTGTCTTATAATGCACTTTTTAAAAAAGTTTTGAATTTCTTATGGGGCACCCCTTTAATTGCTTCCTTTTGATGAAAAAATACACACATAAAAGTTTCATAGAATTTGAACATAATTTAGGGGGTGCTACCAGTGATTAAAAATTACATTCATTGTGAAAAAAATGGTGTAAAAATCAACTCCCCAATACATCTTGTCATATTTTTAATCAACATGAAATTAGGTTGGTTGGGTTTAACATAACACAAATACCTATTCTTATATATACAAGAAAATAATAAGCATTTCATGGTTGTCATTTTTTTGTAATGATGTCAAAAAAGCATCCAAAGGTTCGGTCATTCATATCACAGGTTTTCACTTTCGGTCTTATACATTCAGCAATATTGTAATTTTTCTCTTTGTTACTTCCATGTGACAATACAAGCTTTTTACTGATTGCTACTAATTATCCAGACTAAATAAATAAATTTAAAAAAAATAAAAAAAGAGAGAGTTGACAAATTTTGCAGCTGTGGTAGCACCCTCTAAATATTATTCAATTTTTATTTTTCGGATATGAGAATGTTTTTTTCATCCAAAGGAACACAATGAGAGGGTGCCTCATGAAAAAACAACACCTTTAAAAATAAGACGCACCCTAATGCACAATTTTATATCCATCTTTTCTCCTTTTTCCCCCCAACGCTCAAATAATATACCATCAACAGGCTAAATTTGTCCCCAAATTGTCTGATTTCGAAAGAGCTCGTATAATAGGGACCTTAAAAGCTCGTTTAGATTTACTTTATTAAGGGACAAACACTCGTCTGGTCAGTGCTAATTCTTGTATTAGCTACCAGTTTGTTTGGCACTCTTGGCTTCCTTAAGAGGTTCTCCATCTCCAGCTCAGTCACTTTCCTATGCCGGACGGATGAGTGCTAATAAGCACGAAACTGCAGTCCTCGGCCGGAAATGACTGAGCTGACGGAGTATTTTATGTATTTCTGCTTTAGCTCTGGCTATTGGGCCCGGTAATTTACTGAATATACCATACCATGCCTTGCCTTCAATCCTCGAGTTGAACCGAACCATTGCTTCGGTCACTCGTCTGGTCTGTGCTAATTCAATATTAGCTACCAGTTCGTTTGGCACTCTTGGCTTCCTTAAGAGGTTTTCCATCTCCAGCTCAGTCACTTTCCTATGCCGGGCTGATGAGTGCTAATAAGCACAAAACTGTAGTCCTCGGCTGGAAATGACTGAGCTGACGGAGTATTTTATGTATTTCTGCTTTAGCTCTGGCTATTGGGCCCGGTAATTTACTGAATATACCATACCATGCCTTGCCTTCAATCCTCGAGTTGAACCGAACCATTGCTTCGGTCACTCGTCTGGTCTGTGCTAATTCAATATTAGCTACCAGTTTGTTTGGCACTCTTGGCTTCCTTAAGAGGTTTTCCATCTCCAGCTCAGTCACTTCCTATGCCGGGCGGATGAGTGCTAATAAGCACAAAACTGCAGTCCTCGGCTGGAAATGACTGAGCTGGCGGTATATTTCATGTATGAGCTTCGTTCCCAAGAATACATAACTACAAAAATACATGTCAAGATAAAACTTTTTAACACTTTTTTGATTAAGAACCATGGCTGAATAAATTAAATATTGCACATAACTGTGTAGTGGAATGTGGGGCAGAGTGGAGTAGTTAAGATAACTTCCTTTTTTAAATTAAACAAATAGCAAATTCATTATCAAAATTACAATACATAAACTTAAAACAATGTTATTTATAATGAAACTTTCATTGAAACATTGTTTTTCATTTTTGGAATTAAACTTACACCTTTAAAAAGGGTTAAAATATTTCACTTTTTTTTTTTTTGCATGGAGCAAAGAAAAAATGAAATATTTTTCCTAGAAAATATATTTCGTATAATCATTCGAAATATTTTTCAGCAAATGAATGAATAAATAATGAAAAGACACTCCGATAAAAAGGAAGGAATATTACACCACTAACAGATCGTCGTTCTAATAAACTTTGTTCTATTCGAATAACTCGCTCAAAGAAATTAAAGGAACAGAAAATTTTTGTAAACGTTTTGTAAATGTTAGAAATAAATTAAAAAGTATCATCAAATGCTTTTAGTTGTCAATGAATGCTTGATTTGTAAATGTGACACATATTTTTTTTTTCTAAGTTAAAGCAACGTCTAATTAGAATTTTCCCGAAGCAGACGGGGGAGTGGGCTCGAGATCTATTTCGTGTAACGTAGTAAAACAAATAAAAAAACTCAGTTATATAATACTTCGGAGAATTTTAAAGCAGTTAATATCATGTTCATTAATTTCAAAAACCCGTGCTAGAAAAATTTTGCCTTAATTAATCGGAGAAAAATCTAAGCTTTTAACCGCTTATAACTTGTTAAAATATATCAACAAAGAAATATCGTTTCCCAAAACGGTGTTATCTTCCTTACTCGCAATTCAAAGAAAACGATAGCTCTCTCGTGGTTTACCGAAGAAAAAATCAGCCATGTAACCATGGCAACAACGGATATAAGAATGAAAGTTGTGATGCTACTTATTCTTTGAAATATCAATTCTCATCTGATAAAGAGAAATGCTGATAAACTTTTTATTTTTTTTTTTTCAAGCTTTTTTTTTTCTGTAAAGATGAATGAAATATTCGATGATATTAAGATATTCTTCCATGGGACTAGAAAAGGAGTATTTGAGGTAGTAAAATATATAAAACGTCTGCAACTATTCAGAACATTTATACTATGGCTTCCTGGTATTCATATCTGATTTTATATTCGGAGAAACATTTGTGTATAACACAAAGTACTTTGTCTCTTTTGCACGTGATTCAATTGAGTCTTGTTTACGTAATATAAAAATTGAAAGTTTCGTGACTTTTTTTTTGAGTTGTGTGTGGTTTCGAACTTTTCTATTTCGCATATTTTATTAAATTCTGCAATTCATGTATTCAAAATGGGGGAAAATGATAAACAATTGATACCCTTTACAATTTTATACTACGAACCAATGCGCAGAATTTTGAAGCTTATCGAGAATAATAAAACTTCATATGCAATATAAAGTAATTTTAAAGTATTTTCTTTGCTTGTAATGTTTATATTTCATTGTCTGATTAGGCCTTACTTAGACGAGTATCACTTTTGATGTCTTACAGAGACTTGAAAAAGAATTTTAAAATGATCAGTCAATAATGTTTTAAGAGAAATAATTAACTATTTAGCTTGTTTTTCTTTCTGACTTAAGTTAGTTAACGTTTTAGTTTTACGTTACTTTTTTTTACGTTAGTTAACTACAGTGAAGCAGTTTTTTTTTTTTTTTTGAGCAATCACGATTGCTTATTGTTCTTACTTGAATGTTTTTTGATGTCCTTTGATTTTATTTTCCCACCGCCACCCTCTGCACCATCACCGTCGACCGGCTCCTCACGATGCTGCTCCTATAGCGAAAGCCGTCTCCAGGTTGCATCCATGTCCTACACACACACACACACTAGCACGCACGCACACACACACACAAACCCAAACACACACACAAACACACACATACACCAACACATACACACAACTACCCACACATTCATGCCTGCACACAGACACAAACACATATGCCTACACACATACACATACCCCCCCCCACACGCACACATTCATATACACAACTACCCACACACTTATGCCAGCACACAGACACAAACACACATGCCTACACACACATACACAAACCCCCTACATACAAACACACACGCCTAAATACACACACTCGTGATTGCGAAAAACATAATTTGAATTCAAGATGTCAAATTTCAAATTAATTGTTCTTTTTAATTTTTCTATTTATTTTACATTTCTAAAAATTTCTAAATTATGTGCTTGAACGAGAACAATAATTACTATAGAAGTGCTCTGGTATGCTGCTGAACGCTCTCCGTACTATTTTCACATTAGTAGGGGAGAGTGTTGCACCTTTGGACACTGCCAATTTCTAAGAATCTATTTTTAGCGGCCGTGTTATTGTAATCTCTAATAGTAACATTTACCACTAAATGGTGTCATAGTAAAAATCCGCATAAAATAAGTAAAAGTGAGAGAAAGAAAATTTCATTGAAAAAAAGTCAAGAACATGCGGTGCAAAGTGAATGGGGCAAAATAAAATAGTTTTTTTCGATTACTCACTCAATCCTTTACTAAACCACTTACATATTCATTTATTATATAATTCATTTGTATTCCTTCATTTAATAATTTCCTTATTTATTCATTCATTCACTTATTTTTTTAATCATTTATTCTTTTACCCATTCATTCATTTTTTTCATGTATAAATTTATTTATTTATTTAATTATTCATTTATTGTTTCATTATATTTTCATTTATTGATTCAACCCTTTATTTACTGATTTGTTTGATCACGAAAATTTTTGATAATTGAATAGAAAATATTTCATTAGAAAAATATTTGTTTTTTTACTGTGCCCCATGAAAAAAAGTGAAACTTTTCTCCTTTTTTTTAAGGCTAAAATTTACTGCTGAAAATAAAAAATAATATTTCAATGTAAGTTTTATTACAAAATTCAAGGTTATTTCTTCATGTACTGTAATTTTCAAAACAAAATTCCAAATCGCTTATTCTAAAAAAGTTCAGTCATCACTTTGCCCGACATTCCCCTACTTTAATATATTACTCACTTGAAGAGCACAAACATGGACCACCACTAACTAAACGGAACTGTTGTTGAGTTGAGAATGATAATAGCCTAAGTCGGTTTCCGTGCCGCTTATCGATCGGTAGTCACAATTTTCTGCTAAGGGGGAAGTCATGAAATTCATAGCGGTCGTGTATGTATAGCACTTTATTATAGTCAACCAATCGCAATTGCAAAGCACGTGGCGTGTGACGATGGTGACCGTGGATGTGTAGAAAGTGGTGTAAGTCATTTAAAGGTATTGTAAAGTAAGTGAAAAGAAATTTTCTGACAAAAGGTTGAAGCAGAATAATAATAATAATAATAATAATAATAATTATTATTATTATTATTATTATTATTATTATTATTATTATTATTATTATTATTATTATTATTATTATTATTATTATTATTATTATTAAGACTTATGAATTTAAACAAACCCATCGAAAATTGAACTGTACTCAATCTTAATATTTCAATGGAATCTGTCACAAAATTTTTAAATGCTTGAAACTAAGTTACGCCACCATTATTTTGCCAAAACCAAAGTAATTATAGTTAAATAAATATTTATTTTGAAGTATCCCTCCTACCCCTTTTCATCGAGAGTGAGTCTCGATTTCTAAACGCCATACAAAATACACAATGGAATAGACGTAACTGACGTAAAAGTTCGATGGTCACCAGACTTCACTCCTCTGGGTTTTTTTTTTGAGATTTATAAAGTAGCTTTTTTTCAATTTCTGAAATTTTATTTTTGAGAAAGGGTATCATTTAACTCTAATTTATGTAATTTTATCGAATATAATGAGTAAGTACAAAATGTTACACATTTGCAAATACGTATAATATAATTGAAACTTCCTGATGTCTATAAAAAAAGTTTTAATTTAAAAAAAATTATTTAAACAAAAGATGCGTAGTAGTTAAGGAATTTTGTTTGTTAAGCATTTTAAATATTGTAATTCTTGCATTTCTTTTTTTTTTTTTTTCTTAGCATTTTAATTTAGTTGTAACTTTAAAATTTTCAGCAATGACAAAATTAGTAAAATTTTATCTCAATATACACTTTTTTAAAATCAACCCCCATAGAAATGAAAAAGGGAAGAATTTATTTCGAGGATATAAATTAAATCTTACCGTTTGTTGGCCCGAAGGGTTGTTGGTTCCAACAGTGAATCTGCGGCTGAAATAGCGTCGAATTCTTGCAGAGATCCATGGATCACTGCGCGCCCTTTCTTTGAATCTTTTACCAAACATGACTGAACTATTTATGATCCTTACTTATAAACGGAAAGAGTCAATTTTTAAGTGAAAATTATTAGGACCATGCTTTTGACAACGTTATTTATGTTTCAAAATGTCATATTAGGTTTATTTAACATTTATTTCCTCCTTTTACAGGACAAATAAATCTTTGAAATTTATTTAGCAGGTTATTTTTGCTCCACAAACTATTTCTTCAAAAATATGACGTTTCAAAAACTTTTTGATCCAATAAAAATAAGTATTTTTTTGGTTTAAAAATCTTGTTTCAAAAAGTTCGTTTTTTCACCACCTGTTCATTACTTCTTTATCAACATTTTTTCACAATGCACACGTTGCAACAAATGTTTTTGAATATATTTTTTTTGCTTTTGCTTTATCTCTTATGCTATTCTTCAAGGTTTTTTTTTTTTTTAATCGCTATATTTATTGCAATCTTTTGCAAACTTTTCTACATTTTCAATATTTTCAAAGATTGCAGCAAATGAAATATGGTATAATAGTGTATTTCTTTGTATGTAAAATGTTTATCTTGAAACCACTAGTATTATTTTCATCTATTCATCCATTTATTTCTTCACCAGGTGATTGCTTCAGAAATCTAATCTGTGTAAGATTTTTTTGCTGTTAATGCTTAGCCACTTTACAGCTTAAAATCCTCTCAAGCGAATCTTATCTCTCATATATACATTTTCTTTTTCAAAAAAAATTCTTTTTCAACATTTTTATGTAGTTTTTCACTATTTTGTTTAAATGCATACATCAACACTTTAAAAGTTTCTCTTTCTTAAATATTTCATTTAAAATATATTTTCTTTGAACAGAAGTTTTATTTACAATTTTCAATTCCTTATATAGTTAGTGATTATTTTTCTAAATTGTAACTAATTTCATTTTTGAAAATAATTTTATGACGCAGATATTTTGTTATTTACTTTTTAGACACAAAATTCACTATACGTATCAAAGGTAAAGCGTTATTTTTAGTTATAAAATAATAGCTTTTCCTTTTCTAAATTAGTTTGAGGATTCTGTTTTTCCCTTATGAACGTCAGTTTTACTGCAGATGTAAGCCAGACATTATCTAACACATTGGATAAATTTCAAAAATTTACTAAATATTTTTAAAATACAAATTATTGAAATCCAAAGGGATAAACTGGATTTAAATGAAATTGAAGCAACGTACTTTGTCAGTGTAATATTCCATAACTGGTTATCGCATAGTCCATTTTCATTCGGTTTGTACCTTCTTTATGTTTTTTAAACGCTAAAAATTTTTCAAGTGATAATTTTAAATTTATACGATTATGTGTCAATTACTGAATCAAGCTTTTCGACGCATGAAGTACACAGAAAAAACAAAATGCTCAAACTTATCTTACATTTTCGAAAGCTTCTTTTCATACACAAAGGCAACTGTTTCCGATAAAAATTCACTCATAAACCAGCAACTTTTAGTTGAAATTTCTAACGCTTTACTTTTGTTAGGGTTAAATGTAATGAAATTTTTCTCAGCTGAAAAATTATTTAGTTTATTAACTAACATTCCACTTCTTAACTAGCGCAATTATTACTCACGGCTTCGCATAATTTCTTCAGAAATGATTGTCTTAATTATGTTTGAACTGTCATTTACCTTCAAGCAGCGAATAGCATAAAGAAATCCTAAGAGTTCTGAAGTTGATAAAGTTTGTATCAGTAATGGTCTTATCTAACATTATATTTTCTGAAATCAGTAATAAATATAATTTTAAGATATTCAAAGCCTAACGTGAATGGCATTAAGTTCCTTTAAATGACTTTTTCCTCTGAAGCCAAAATCACCAGCAAAAACCTTTTAATATCAATTCAACTATCTAAAACTATGCATCAAAAGTTCAATAAACGCAACATCACGAAGTTTTTTCAGCATGTTGACAATCGCTCTTTAGAAAAATCAACTTGAAGCCAGATATGAACTTAATGAAATTAAGAACTCTCAATCAATGCAAGTTCCGAAAACAGGTGGTTAAACAAACTAACGATCGGACTGGAGTCCGTTCGATAAAACTTGCGACAACCTTTTACGATCAACGTCTCATCCAACACTGATCTTCGATGGTAGCATCCACTTCTCTAGAGCATCCGGTAACCATAACAACCAACTTTTGTGTGGGCGGTAGGCCATGAGGAGACGGTAGCTCTTTTACTTGAATCGGACGCGAAATACTGAGGTGGTGCACAGAAAAATGTGAATCGAAAGAAAATCTGTCTAATAATGAAGAAGGTAGGGTCGAAAAGTGTAGTGAAGATTATAGGAACAGTAAAAGTAGAATGAGTAAATATAAGACTGTTATGATGTAATTTTATCGTTAAGGTAAAATGCTTTAAGAGAAATCATAGAAGACATATTGTCAGACTTTTTTAAGGCTTGAAAATACTCTTGGACATTTTTTAGAGGATTGAAGTTCATTTTAAGTGAGTTAAACGTGAAAAAGTCAATAAATAATAGTAAAAATGGCACGAAAAAAATACTACTATGGTGTAATTTTAACTTTCGGGTACAGTAACTAAAGAAAGATTAATGATAGAGACTTTTCTAGAATGTTTTAAGGCGTGAAAATAAAAATACTACTTGACATTTTAGAATACTGAAATTCATTTCGGATGAGGAAAATGTAAAAAAGAAGTTAAAGAATTGTAAAAATCGAACGGAAAAAAATACTGTTATGATAAAATTTTATAGTTAAGGTAGAATGCTGTAAGAGAAATCATAGAAGACATATTGTCAGACTTTTTTAAGGCTTGAAAATACTCTTGGACATTTTTTAGAGGAGTGAAGTTCATTTTAAATGAGTGAAATGTAAAAAGTCAATAAATAATAGTAAAAATGGCAGGAAAAAAAATACTAGTATGGTGTAATTTTAACTTTCGGGTACAGTAATTAAAGAGAAAGATCAATGAAAGAGACTTTTCTAGAATGTTTTGAGGCGTGAAAATAAAAATACTATTTGACATTTTTAGAATACTGAAGTTCATTTTGGATGAGGAAAATGTAAAAAAGAAGTTAGAGAATTGTAAAAATCGGACGGAAAAAAATACTGTTATGATAAAATTTTATCGTTAAGGTACAATGCTTTAAGAGAAATCATATAAGACATATTGTCAGACTTTTTTAAGGCTTGAAAATACTCTTTGAAATTTTTTAGAGGAGTGAAGTTCATTTTAAATGAATGAAATGTAAAAAGTCAATAAATAATAGTAAAAATGGCACGAAAAAAATACTAGTATGGTGTAATTTTAACTTTCGGGTACAGTAGTTAAAGAAAGATCAATGAAAGAGACTTTTCTAGAATGTTTAAGGCGTGAAAATAAAAATACTATTTGACATTTTAGAATAGTGAAATTCATTTCGGATGAGGAAAATGTAAAAAAGAAGTTAAAGAATTGTAAAAATCGTACGGAAAAAAAATACTGTTATGATAAAATTTATCGTTAAGGTACAATGCTTTAAGAGAAATCATATAAGACATATTGTCAGACTTTTTTAAGGCTTGAAAATACTCTTGGACATTTTTTAGAGGAGTGAAGTTCATTTTAAATGAATGAAATGTAAAAAGTCAATAAATAATAGTAAAAATGGCACGAAAAAAATACTAGTATGGTGTAATTTTAACTTTCGGGTACAGTAGTTAAAGAAAGATCAATGAAAGAGACTTTTCTAGAATGTTTAAGGCGTGAAAATAAAAATACTATTTGACATTTTAGAATACTGAAATTCATTTCGGATGAGGAAAATGTAAAAAAGAAGTTAAAGAATTGTAAAAATCGTACGGAAAAAAAATACTGTTATGATAAAATTTATCGTTAAGGTACAATGCTTTAAGAGAAATCATATAAGACATATTGTCAGACTTTTTTAAGGCTTGAAAATACTCTTGGACATTTTTTAGAGGATTGAAGTTCATTTTAAGTGAGTGAAACGCTAAAAAGTCAATAAATAATAGTAAAAATGGCAGGAAAAAAAAATACTAGTATGGTGTAATTTTAACTTTCGGGTACTGTAGTTAAAGAAAGATCAATGAAAGAGACTTTTCTAGAATGTTTTAAGGCGTGAAAATAAAAATACTACTTGACATTTTAGAATACTGAAATTCATTTCGGATGAGGAAAATGTAAAAAAGAAATTAAAGAATTGTAAAAATCGTACGGAAAAAAATACTGTTATGATAAAATTTATCGTTAAGGTACAATGCTTTAAGAGAAATCATATAAGACATATTGTCAGACTTTTTTAAGGCTTGAAAATACTCTTGGACATTTTTTAGAGGATTGAAGTTCATTTTAAATGAGTGAAATGTAAAAAGTCAATAAATAATAGTAAAAATGGCACGAAAAAAGTACTAGTATGGTGTAATTTTAACTTTCGGGTACAGTAATTAAAGAGAATGATCAATGAAAGAGACTTTTCTAGAATGTTTTAAGGCGTGAAAATAAAAATGCTATTTGACATTTTTGGAATACTGAAATTCACTTCGCATGAGGAAAATGTAAAAAATAAGTTAAAAAAAATGTAAAAATAGTACGAAAAAAATACTGTTATGATAAAATTTTATAGTTTAGGTACAATGCTTTAAGAGAAATCATAGAAGACATATTGTCAGACTTTTTTTAAGGCTTGAAAATACTCTTTGAAATTTTTTAGAGGAGTGAAGTTCATTTTAAATGAATGAAATGTAAAAAGTCAATAAATAATAGTAAAAATGGCACGAAAAAAATACTAGTATGGTGTAATTTTAACTTTCGGGTACAGTAGTTAAAGAAAGATCAATGAAAGAGACTTTTCTAGAATGTTTAAGGCGTGAAAATAAAAATACTATTTGACATTTTAGAGTACTGAAATTCATTTCGGATGAGGAAAATGTAAAAAATAAGTTTAAAAAAATGTAAAAATAGTACGAAAAAAATACTGTTATGATAAAATTTTATAGTTTAGGTACAATGCTTTAAGAGAAATCATAGAAGACATATTGTCAGACTTTTTTTAAGGCTTGAAAATACTCTTTGAAATTTTTTAGAGGAGTGAAGTTCATTTTAAATGAATGAAATGTAAAAAGTCAATAAATAATAGTAAAAATGGCACGAAAAAAAATACTAGTATGGTGTAATTTTAACTTTCGGGTACAGTAGTTAAAGAAAGATCAATGAAAGAGACTTTTCTAGAATGTTTAAGGCGTGAAAATAAAAATACTATTTGACATTTTAGAATACTGAAATTCATTTCGGATGAGGAAAATGTAAAAAATAAGTTTAAAAAAATGTAAAAATAGTACGAAAAAAATACTGTTATGATAAAATTTTATAGTTTAGGTACAATGCTTTAAGAGAAATCATAGAAGACATATTGTCAGACTTTTTTTAAGGCTTGAAAATACTCTTTGAAATTTTTTAGAGGAGTGAAGTTCATTTTAAATGAATGAAATGTAAAAAGTCAATAAATAATAGTAAAAATTGCAGGAAAAAAAATACTAGTATGGTGTAATTTTAACTTTCGGGTACAGTAATTAAAGAGAAAGATCAATGAAAGAGACTTTTCTAGAATGTTTTGAGGCGTGAAAATAAAAATACTATTTGACATTTTAGAATACTGAAATTCATTTCGGATGAGGAAAATGTAAAAAATAAGTTTAAAAAAATGTAAAAATAGTACGAAAAAAATACTGTTATGATAAAATTTTATAGTTTAGGTACAATGCTTTAAGAGAAATCATAGAAGACATATTGTCAGACTTTTTTTAAGGCTTGAAAATACTCTTTGAAATTTTTTAGAGGAGTGAAGTTCATTTTAAATGAATGAAATGTAAAAAGTCAATAAATAATAGTAAAAATGGCACGAAAAAAATACTAGTATGGTGTAATTTTAACTTTCGGGTACAGTAGTTAAAGAAAGATCAATGAAAGAGACTTTTCTAGAATGTTTAAGGCGTGAAAATAAAAATACTATTTGACATTTTAGAATACTGAAATTCATTTCGGATGAGGAAAATGTAAAAAATAAGTTTAAAAAAATGTAAAAATAGTACGAAAAAAATACTGTTATGATAAAATTTTATAGTTTAGGTACAATGCTTTAAGAGAAATCATAGAAGACATATTGTCAGACTTTTTTTAAGGCTTGAAAATACTCTTTGAAATTTTTTAGAGGAGTGAAGTTCATTTTAAATGAATGAAATGTAAAAAGTCAATAAATAATAGTAAAAATTGCAGGAAAAAAAATACTAGTATGGTGTAATTTTAACTTTCGGGTACAGTAATTAAAGAGAAAGATCAATGAAAGAGACTTTTCTAGAATGTTTTGAGGCGTGAAAATAAAAATACTATTTGACATTTTTAGAATACTGAAGTTCATTTTGGATGAGGAAAATGTAAAAAAGAAGTTAAAGAATTGTAAAAATCGGACGGAAAAAAATACTGTTATGATAAAATTTTATCGTTAAGGTACAATGCTTTAAGAGAAATCATATAAGACATATTGTCAGACTTTTTTAAGGCTTGAAAATACTCTTTGAAATTTTTTAGAGGAGTGAAGTTCATTTTAAATGAATGAAATGTAAAAAGTCAATAAATAATAGTAAAAATGGCACGAAAAAAATACTACTATGGTGTAATTTTAACTTTCGGGTACAGTAACTAAAGAAAGATTAATGATAGAGACTTTTCTAGAATGTTTTAAGGCGTGAAAATAAAAATACTACTTGACATTTTAGAATACTGAAATTCATTTCGGATGAGGAAAATGTAAAAAAGAAGTTAAAGAATTGTAAAAATCGAACGGAAAAAAATACTGTTATGATAAAATTTTATAGTTAAGGTAGAATGCTGTAAGAGAAATCATAGAAGACATATTGTCAGACTTTTTTAAGGCTTGAAAATACTCTTGGACATTTTTTAGAGGAGTGAAGTTCATTTTAAATGAGTGAAATGTAAAAAGTCAATAAATAATAGTAAAAATGGCAGTAAAAAAAATACTAGTATGGTGTAATTTTAACTTTCGGGTACAGTAATTAAAGAGAAAGATCAATGAAAGAGACTTTTCTAGAATGTTTTGAGGCGTGAAAATAAAAATACTATTTGACATTTTTAGAATACTGAAGTTCATTTTGGATGAGGAAAATGTAAAAAAGAAGTTAAAGAATTGTAAAAATCGGACGGAAAAAAATACTGTTATGATAAAATTTTATCGTTAAGGTACAATGCTTTAAGAGAAATCATATAAGACATATTGTCAGACTTTTTTAAGGCTTGAAAATACTCTTTGAAATTTTTTAGAAGAGTGAAGTTCATTTTAAATGAATGAAATGAAAAAAGTCAATAAACAATAGTAAAAATGGCACGAAAAAAATACTAGTATGGTGTAATTTTAACTTTCGGGTACAGTAGTTAAAGAAAGATCAATGAAAGAGACTTTTCTAGAATGTTTAAGGCGTGAAAATAAAAATACTATTTGACATTTTAGAATACTGAAATTCATTTCGGATGAGGAAAATGTAAAAAAGAAGTTAAAGAATTGTAAAAATCGTACGGAAAAAAAATACTGTTATGATAAAATTTATCGTTAAGGTACAATGCTTTAAGAGAAATCATATAAGACATATTGTCAGACTTTTTTAAGGCTTGAAAATACTCTTGGACATTTTTTAGAGGATTGAAGTTCATTTTAAGTGAGTGAAACGTTAAAAAGTCAATAAATAATAGTAAAAATGGCAGGAAAAAAAATACTAGTATGGTGTAATTTTAACTTTCGGGTACTGTAGTTAAAGAAAGATCAATGAAAGAGACTTTTCTAGAATGTTTTAAGGCGTGAAAATAAAAATACTACTTGACATTTTAGAATACTGAAATTCATTTCGGATGAGGAAAATGTAAAAAAGAAGTTAAAGAATTGTAAAAATCGTACGGAAAAAAATACTGTTATGATAAAATTTATCGTTAAGGTACAATGCTTTAAGAGAAATCATATAAGACATATTGTCAGACTTTTTTAAGGCTTGAAAATACTCTTGGACATTTTTTAGAGGATTGAAGTTCATTTTAAATGAGTGAAATGTAAAAAGTCAATAAATAATAGTAAAAATGGCACGAAAAAAATACTAGTATGGTGTAATTTTAACTTTCGGGTACAGTAGTTAAAGAAAGATCAATGAAAGAGACTTTTCTAGAATGTTTAAGGCGTGAAAATAAAAATACTATTTGACATTTTAGAATACTGAAATTCATTTCGGATGAGGAAAATGTAAAAAATAAGTTTAAAAAAATGTAAAAATAGTACGAAAAAAATACTGTTATGATAAAATTTTATAGTTTAGGTACAATGCTTTAAGAGAAATCATAGAAGACATATTGTCAGACTTTTTTTAAGGCTTGAAAATACTCTTTGAAATTTTTTAGAGGAGTGAAGTTCATTTTAAATGAATGAAATGTAAAAAGTCAATAAATAATAGTAAAAATGACACGAAAAAAATACTAGTATGGTGTAATTTTAACTTTCGGGTACAGTAGTTAAAGAAAGATCAATGAAAGAGACTTTTCTAGAATGTTTAAGGCGTGAAAATAAAAATACTATTTGACATTTTAGAATACTGAAATTCATTTCGGATGAGGAAAATGTAAAAAATAAGTTTAAAAAAATGTAAAAATAGTACGAAAAAAATACTGTTATGATAAAATTTTATAGTTTAGGTACAATGCTTTAAGAGAAATCATAGAAGACATATTGTCAGACTTTTTTTAAGGCTTGAAAATACTCTTTGAAATTTTTTAGAGGAGTGAAGTTCATTTTAAATGAATGAAATGTAAAAAGTCAATAAATAATAGTAAAAATTGCAGGAAAAAAAATACTAGTATGGTGTAATTTTAACTTTCGGGTACAGTAATTAAAGAGAAAGATCAATGAAAGAGACTTTTCTAGAATGTTTTGAGGCGTGAAAATAAAAATACTATTTGACATTTTAGAATACTGAAATTCATTTCGGATGAGGAAAATGTAAAAAATAAGTTTAAAAAAATGTAAAAATAGTACGAAAAAAATACTGTTATGATAAAATTTTATAGTTTAGGTACAATGCTTTAAGAGAAATCATAGAAGACATATTGTCAGACTTTTTTTAAGGCTTGAAAATACTCTTTGAAATTTTTTAGAGGAGTGAAGTTCATTTTAAATGAATGAAATGTAAAAAGTCAATAAATAATAGTAAAAATGGCACGAAAAAAATACTAGTATGGTGTAATTTTAACTTTCGGGTACAGTAGTTAAAGAAAGATCAATGAAAGAGACTTTTCTAGAATGTTTAAGGCGTGAAAATAAAAATACTATTTGACATTTTAGAATACTGAAATTCATTTCGGATGAGGAAAATGTAAAAAATAAGTTTAAAAAAATGTAAAAATAGTACGAAAAAAATACTGTTATGATAAAATTTTATAGTTTAGGTACAATGCTTTAAGAGAAATCATAGAAGACATATTGTCAGACTTTTTTTAAGGCTTGAAAATACTCTTTGAAATTTTTTAGAGGAGTGAAGTTCATTTTAAATGAATGAAATGTAAAAAGTCAATAAATAATAGTAAAAATTGCAGGAAAAAAAATACTAGTATGGTGTAATTTTAACTTTCGGGTACAGTAATTAAAGAGAAAGATCAATGAAAGAGACTTTTCTAGAATGTTTTGAGGCGTGAAAATAAAAATACTATTTGACATTTTTAGAATACTGAAGTTCATTTTGGATGAGGAAAATGTAAAAAAGAAGTTAAAGAATTGTAAAAATCGGACGGAAAAAATACTGTTATGATAAAATTTTATCGTTAAGGTACAATGCTTTAAGAGAAATCATATAAGACATATTGTCAGACTTTTTTAAGGCTTGAAAATACTCTTTGAAATTTTTTAGAGGAGTGAAGTTCATTTTAAATGAATGAAATGTAAAAAGTCAATAAATAATAGTAAAAATGGCACGAAAAAAATACTACTATGGTGTAATTTTAACTTTCGGGTACAGTAACTAAAGAAAGATTAATGATAGAGACTTTTCTAGAATGTTTTAAGGCGTGAAAATAAAAATACTACTTGACATTTTAGAATACTGAAATTCATTTCGGATGAGGAAAATGTAAAAAAGAAGTTAAAGAATTGTAAAAATCGAACGGAAAAAAATACTGTTATGATAAAATTTTATAGTTAAGGTAGAATGCTGTAAGAGAAATCATAGAAGACATATTGTCAGACTTTTTTAAGGCTTGAAAATACTCTTGGACATTTTTTAGAGGAGTGAAGTTCATTTTAAATGAGTGAAATGTAAAAAGTCAATAAATAATAGTAAAAATGGCAGTAAAAAAAATACTAGTATGGTGTAATTTTAACTTTCGGGTACAGTAATTAAAGAGAAAGATCAATGAAAGAGACTTTTCTAGAATGTTTTGAGGCGTGAAAATAAAAATACTATTTGACATTTTTAGAATACTGAAGTTCATTTTGGATGAGGAAAATGTAAAAAAGAAGTTAAAGAATTGTAAAAATCGGACGGAAAAAAATACTGTTATGATAAAATTTTATCGTTAAGGTACAATGCTTTAAGAGAAATCATATAAGACATATTGTCAGACTTTTTTAAGGCTTGAAAATACTCTTGGACATTTTTTAGAGGATTGAAGTTCATTTTAAGTGAGTGAAACGTTAAAAAGTCAATAAATAATAGTAAAAATGGCAGGAAAAAAAATACTAGTATGGTGTAATTTTAACTTTCGGGTACTGTAGTTAAAGAAAGATCAATGAAAGAGACTTTTCTAGAATGTTTTAAGGCGTGAAAATAAAAATACTACTTGACATTTTAGAATACTGAAATTCATTTCGGATGAGGAAAATGTAAAAAAGAAGTTAAAGAATTGTAAAAATCGTACGGAAAAAAATACTGTTATGATAAAATTTATCGTTAAGGTACAATGCTTTAAGAGAAATCATATAAGACATATTGTCAGACTTTTTTAAGGCTTGAAAATACTCCTGGGTTATTTTTTAGAGGATTGAAGTTCATTTTAAGTGAGTGAAACGTTAAAAAGCCAATAAATAATAGTAAAAATGGCAGGAAAAAAAATACTAGTATGGTGTAATTTTAACTTTCGGGTACTGTAGTTAAAGAAAGATCAATGAAAGAGACTTTTCTAGAATGTTTTAAGGCGTGAAAATAAAAATACTACTTGACATTTTAGAATACTGAAATTCATTTCGGATGAGGAAAATGTAAAAAAGAAGTTAAAGAATTGTAAAAATCGTACGGAAAAAAATACTGTTATGATAAAATTTATCGTTAAGGTACAATGCTTTAAGAGAAATCATATAAGACATATTGTCAGACTTTTTTAAGGCTTGAAAATACTCTTGGACATTTTTTAGAGGATTGAAGTTCATTTTAAATGAGTGAAATGTAAAAAGTCAATAAATAATAGTAAAAATGGCACGAAAAAAGTACTAGTATGGTGTAATTTTAACTTTCGGGTACAGTAATTAAAGAGAATGATCAATGAAAGAGACTTTTCTAGAATGTTTTAAGGCGTGAAAATAAAAATGCTATTTGACATTTTTGGAATACTGAAATTCACTTCGCATGAGGAAAATGTAAAAAATAAGTTTAAAAAAATGTAAAAATAGTACGAAAAAAATACTGTTATGATAAAATTTTATAGTTTAGGTACAATGCTTTAAGAGAAATCATAGAAGACATATTGTCAGACTTTTTTTAAGGCTTGAAAATACTCTTGGACATTTTTTAGAGGAGTGAAGTTCATTTTAAATGAGTGAAATGTAAAAAGCCAATAAATAATAGTAAAAATGGCACGAAAAAAGTACTAGTATGGTAACTTTCGGGTACAGTAATTAAAGAAAGATCAATGAAAGAGACTTTTCTAGAATATTTAAGGCGTGAAAATAAAAATACTATTTGACATTTTAGAATACTGAAACTCATTTCGGATGAGGAAAATGTAAACTAGTATGTTGTGGCCATCACGAAATTTTTTCTATATTTTTCCTTTTTCTGATCCCTCCCCATGCTTGACGAGGAAGCAATATTCCTAACAAAAACCAAAATTACACATGCAAAAACTTGACGACCATCCCAATGTCTGAATTATTGTAAAAACAAAACAAAGAGCGAAAATTGAAAGTTACTTTAAAAGTTTTACTTGAATTAATTACAAATATTTTATTTATTAACAAACATAAGATGGCAACAGTTAAAAATTTTAAATCATTGAGATAATATTTCCGATCATTTCCATACAATTAAAATCACGAGAAATACGCAGACGACAATCTATTATGATTTCTTTCTTATTGTTGCATTAATAAAACTATTTTTATTCGCAAAAAAAAAAAAAATAAATAAATAAAGGGCGATAAAAAAAATAAAAGGGAAAAAAAGAACGGGCGATTGCGCTACTCCCTTTTTAGCTGTTTACACCAAAATGAAATCAGCTCTTATACCCACTAAGGGCTACTTGTCAAAAAAATTTTGTTTGATTCCGTTCGTTATTTCTTGAGATACAGCAGTCACAATTGACGACAAAAAACGTTCTATAACTCAACCCCCGTTTGAGATATTGACACCAAAATTAAATCAGCACCTGATCCTGTTGGGGGAAACATATGGACCAAATTTTGTTTGATTCCGCCAGTTACTTCCTGAGGAATAGCAAGCCCGCGTAACTCAAAAAACGTCCCATTGCTCCACCCTCCTTGGAGGAATTCGCGCCAAAAACCAATGGGCACAAGTTCACATAGAGGCACATATGTGTACCAAATTTCGTTCAATTTCATGCGGTAGTTTTTGCTGTAGAGCGGCCACAAAAAACTGATCACACACAGACGTGACACACATACACACACACACACATACACACACACACACACACACACACAGACAGACAGACATTTTCCAAAAATAGTCGAAATGTACTCAGCACACCTCAAAACGTTCGAATCCGTCAAAATTCGAAATTCGAAAATTTGCACGAATCCAATACTTTCTTCTATATATTAGATATAGAAGAAAGTAAAAAGAAGTTAAAGAATTGTAAAAATCGTACGGAAAAAAATTCTGTTATGATAACATTTTATCATTAAGGTACAATCGTTTAAAAGAAATCATAGAAAAAGATTTTAAGGCACGAAAATACTCTTTGATATTTTTAGAGAAGTTAAATTTCAAATGAGTGAAATATAAAATGACAATGAAGAATAGAAAATAAAGTGCGAAAGCAAATGATTTAATTTTATTTTTAGGGTACAATATTTGAAGAGAGATCATAGAAAGAGATTTTTCCTAAACATTTTAAGGCATGAAAATACCTTTTGACGTTTGTAAATAAGTGAAATTCACTTTAGATGAGGGAAATATGAGAAAACGCAAAGGAGTTGTACAAGTCGCACGAAAAAATACAGGCATGAATTACATAATTTTAACGTTAAGATAAGGTACTTAAAGAGAAAAATATTAGAGATATTCCCAGAATTTTTTTAAAAAGTGAAAATACTTCTTGACCTTTTCTTAGAGGAGTGAAATAAATTTTGAATGAAGGAAATATAAAAAGACAATCAAGAATAGTAAAAATAGTATGGGAAAAATATTACTGTTACGACGCATCTTTTTATTAAGGTTCAATGCTAAAAGAGAAATCATAGAAAGCGATAATGCTAGACTTTTTTTTAAGACTTGAAAATTTTGATATTTTAAGACGAGTGAAATTCATTTTAAATGAGTAAAATAATAAAAAAAAAGAAAAATTAATTTGAATTTTGACATCTTGAATTCAAATTATGTTTTTCGCAACCACGAGTGTGTGTGTGTGTGCGTGTAGGCATGTGTGTTTATGTGTGTGTAGGGGTATGTGTGTTTGTGTATAGGGGTATGTGTATGTGTGTGTAGGCATGTGTGTTTGTGTCTGTGTGCTGGCATAAGTGTGTGGGTAGTTGTGTATATGAATGTGTGTGGGGGGGGGGGAGTATGTGTATGTGTGTAGGCATATCTGTTTGTGTCTGTGTGCAGGCATGAATGTGTGGGTAGTTGTGTGTATGTGTTTGTGTATGTGTGTGTAGGTGTATGTGTTTATGCGTTTGTGTATGTGTGTGCGTGCGTGTGCGGGTGTGTAGTTTATGTATGCGCGTGTATGTAGGATATGGATGCAACCTGGAGACGGGTTTCGCTATAGGTGCAGCATCGTGAGGACCCGGTCGACGGTGATGCTGCAGAGGGTGGCGGTGGGAAAATAAAATCAAAGGACATCAAAACAGTCAAGTGAGAACAATAAGCAATCGTGATTGCTCAAAAAACAATAAATAGCAGTGATAACAGTACGAAAACAAATACTTGTATGTTGTAATTTTTACGCTAGGAAACAATACCTAAAGAGAGATCACAGAAATAGATTTTTCTAGAATGTTTTATTGCATGAAAACTCTTGGACATTTTTAGAGGAGTGAAGTTCGTTTTGAATGAGTGAAATATAAAAGGGTAATTTTCAAAACGATTGACGGTTAGGTGTCCTGACTTTTCCCGTTCAATTTAATGTTCATAAAACTATTTATTTATTTATTTATTTTATTTTTGAGCAATCACGATTGCTAATTTTTTTCATTTGACCGTCCTTGATGTTCGGTTCCTTTTTAAACCCCACCGTCCTCTGCAGGTGCGACTCCTCCCGGTAGCCGCTTCTCCTGGTCGGTGGCGTCCATGTCCTACACACAAGCACGCTCATACACACACACGCACATGTTCCAACGTGCATACACACAGGTCTACGCACACACACAAGCCCACACATACACAACTATACACACACGTAACCGCCCAAGAGCAGGGGCAGGAACCGTTTCTAAAAACAAGCGAGAGGGGTAGTAACCAATGAGTAGGGTCCTGTCGCAACTCGTGACTGCGAAAAACATAATTTGAATTCAAAATTTCAGAATTCAAATAAATTTAGGATTTTAGTTGTTTTTTTTTTTAAATTATTTATTATATATTTTTCCCATAAGCATGTAGTGTTTTGCATAAAATTCATCACATTCAGTGCCTTTTTTCATGGTTGTAAATTAATAAGCCTTTTTGATCACTTTAGTTAGCTAGTAATGGAAATGTCTTTGCCCTGACTAGAAAGTTCGCATAAACTTTTTTATCTTTATTGTACACTTTCAAGCAGCTTGTTCATTTTTGTGCATTAAAAAAGAAGTAATATTTGTTAGTTAAACACAACTGAAATTGATTTTAATGATCTGCTCATTTAAAATGTCAATGCAGTTTGTGTCCTTAAGTACAACTTATGAGTGTTACCCCCAGGGAATTAAATAGTCTTTATGTGCAAAATATTTCTTTATCGTAGTTAGCCACATGGCTAGGGAAGCCATAGTTGTCGAAAAATGGATATATTAATACCTTATATGTTGTAAATTGAAACGTACAATTCAACGTGAAGAGTTTTTATCATCTCTTATGAGTGTTACCGGGACCGCCGCGTATCTTAGAGAGCAGGGGAAAAAATCTTGTGGGCCTGGTCCTCGCAAAACGAGCGATTCATTAAGCGATGGAACTGCACATTTCATCGAGTGGCGTTTTAAACAAGTTTCGTTGTTCTATGAATAATTTTTTCAGTAAAGTAACTAGCAATTGTTATTCTTGTAAATTTTATGTTCCTATAATTAAATAAGAACTTTAACGTGTTGTTTTGCGTAGAAAACTTGCATTTTTTTAGTCCACTTTAACACTTCTAAATGGGTTTTTTTTTTTAATTTTTATTTTTTTTATTTATGGGTTTTTTTTATTTATTTATTTACTAGCTGTACCCGACGCGCGTTGCTACGCCAACAAAAAAATACATCATTATACTGGTTTTCATGACAATCGGTTGAACGGGGCAGAAGTTGCTACTGTGCAGTGCCACCTGGTGGCGAGTGGCTTCAATGAGCATATTATGCACCTTCTCCGTGGAAAAATACATATATATATAGCAATTTTCATAATAATCGGTCCAGGTGTCAAGTGAAGCAATGACTATACTCAAATTTTGTACTCACGCAGTTTGCAAGATCAATCCATCGCTAAAAATATCAAATAGAAAAAGTTTTAAATCCCCCCGTTGCATCAAAAGCCATAAAACAATAAAGAAAGAATTTATTTGTTCAAACTCAAGAAAAATGGCAACAGCTAACTTCTTATCAATGAGATCTTTCACGCGAATTAATTTCTGCAGCCGATAATTTTATTCGTATTTATCCAATGGATTGTGACTTAAATTGGAATAAAAAAGAAACTATCGATCGGATTTTTTTCGAACTGGTCTATAAACATTCCCAGTACCAAAAATAACAAACGGTGAATGTTTCAGCCAAATCTGCCGGGTAGTTTTTGAGTTCATGGATGACATACAGACAAGCATTCATTTATATATATATATAGATTTATTTTTTGCTAGAGTCAAAACAAATCAGTTTTCTTTGATGTGGCAGAAGAAACGACGAAAAATATCTGCTTGACATTAACAAGGGGCAATTAACCCCTTGTTTGTCTTCTGGAAAAAATAGCGTTTCCGAGAGGCTCCACGGGAAAGCACACTTGGTCTTCATTCCCCTCCCCCCCCCCTCCCCAATGAATTCGATGAGACTTTATAAAGCGTAAAAATGATTTTTCATCCCTCATTAATGTAACTAGATTTTTTTTCTTACTTCATAAGTAAATATCAAAAACTATTCTGCCGTGTGCAGGTGAAGGGCAGTAACTGCAAATTTTTCATTTTTCATTTTTTTGTATTTTTGTCATCTATTGTACGTTATCTTTATTGTACAAGCTCGCTTATTTGGTTTCCGCTGAAAAAAAAAGGCACCAAAAAAACGTCAGATTCCAACATTTCCCTATCGTTAGTACTGAATCCAAAACGTGTTTCTTCAAATATCTCGAAAACTCATATCTGCAGATACTGTCGTTTACCTGCACACGGCAGCATTATTCTGCAGCACTAGACTTTACAATCGTGCACTTACGTTTCGTTCCTCCGTTTACATTTGGATAATTGTTCTTCTTTGTGTAATTAATTGTTTAAAAGTATATTTATATAGGCAGATATGGCTTTTAAAACAAGTTCCATCATAGGACGATTGCAGCTTTCACTTTCTTCATTCAGTTTGTCAAATTCTAGAAATTTTCGTGCAACTGCACTTTTTAAAATACCTTTCACATTTGGCAAAAACAATTATTCTTCATGGTCTCTCAAAATAAACTGAAACATTTTATGAAAAATTGTAAAAGCTTTCTCAATTTCTGGATTGGGATAGGTTAATCGCCCCTTGTGAAAGTCAAGCAGATACTTTTCGTCGTTTCTACTGCCACATCAAACAAAACTGATTTGTTTGAGGCTAAAAATTTAACGCAAGGGTGACACTGCAAGTGATTTTTATTTAATTTTATATACAGTCGAGTCCCGACTTACGCGAGGGATGCGTTCCAAGACACCTCGCGTAAGTCGGAATTTCGCGTTGTGGAACAACGTATGTTTAGTCATTTTTTATAAGCATACCCAATTGTTTCAGACGTTTGAAAACACCCCTCATATTGTTTCAAAACATTTATTAACTATATATTGCAGTATCTTTTACAAAGAACCGACTTTTTCTGTATTTTAGAAAAAGCGTTATTATTTGACATGAAATTCTGTAATTTAGCACAAAATCAATGATTAATGGGGGAGAGAAACTTAAAATAAGGCAGTATGGGGTACTTACAGTATGTACACTACAGCATTATTATAGCACTTAACAGTATAGATATAGTAAATATATTTATAATTTAAAAAATGAAGAAGGTTTATGCAGCGGGATCAGAATGTTATCAGAATGTATTTTATTAAAGTTCATATGTAAAATGAAAAAAAAAAAAGTTAAGAATCGGATCGGTTATTTGTATAAACTAAAGCAAAGCGTTGTTTAGACTAACACAGTGGGTGAACTTCCGCTTTCAGGGATGCTAAAGGGATGAAAGTCCATTCACAAAACCAATATTTAGTGTCAACGAAGCGCATTCTAATGCTCCGCCGCTCTTTTCCGAAAAATTTCATGTTGCAGGCGAGTCATTTGTGTCCGCACTAAAAAATTCATTACTCATGAAAAACTCGCGTTATAGCCATTTCGTGTAAGTCGGATCGCGTTGTAGCGGGATCCGACTGTACAGCATATCCAGGAACATAAATGAAAAAGGATGCATTATTTACCTTCTCTTTGGTGTAGTCTCTTTGGTGTACAAAAATCAACATCGATCTTTAATAAATAAATCTATATTCAGGTTGATATTATAAATTGTCATATACTAACAAATACTTGGAACGAAAGTAAGTTGCTCGCAATTTTCAAAATAGTAACTTTGCAAAATTATATTTCATTCACACATTTTAAGAGATTTTCATTTACTTCATATGAAGACGCATTCTGATATAAACGCTGCAAGATTAACCAAGTCTGTTCTTATAAATACGGATACATCATTTACGATTTCAATAAAGCATAAAACTAATGAATTAGAGTATCCTCATACGTTAAAAATAAAAAGAAGAGAGTGTAAGAACATATAAATAATTCAAAAAAAACCTATTGATTTACCTTGAATTCAAATCAATTTATAATGCTCTAATTTTGTCTTAAAGTAAAAATAATTTTTTAACTAAGACAAAGAAAAGAAAAGGTAATAAAAAAACTAAATCCGTATTAAAATATTGAAAGAATATAAAACATAATGAACGCTTACAGCATTAAAAAAATCAAGTGGAATATGATAATTTTTGCACAATTTGGCCGATATGCAAATAAAAGAACACAAGAAATCCACATGGTGCTATACTGGAGAAAGAAATTTCCCATCGCTTAGCGCTAGTTAAGATAGCGTTTAACCTGTTTGATCCAGGCCCACAAGATTTTTCCTCCTTCTGTCTAAGATTCGCGGCGGTCCCGGTGTTACCCATTTATTTTGTAATATTTTTTAAGTATAGAAATATACAATTAGGCAGTAAAGGTTTTTTTTTTTTTAAGGAAACGAGAGACCTAATTAAATTTGAAAAGCGCTGCGCTGACATAATTTATTTCAGCGAAGAATCTTTACTAATAATAAAGCTGAAAGTCTGTCTGGATCTCTCTCTGTCTGGATATCTCTCTGTCAGGATCTCTGTGACGCGCCTAGACCGTTCGGCCGATTTTCATGAAATTTGGCACAAAATTAGTTTGTAGCATGGGGCGTGCACCTCGAAGCTATTTTTCGAAAATTCGATTTTGTTCTATTTCTATTCCAATTTTAAGAACATTATACCGAACAAATTCTCATAACGTTGCAAGTAAATTACCAAATTATAATAATGTGGAACCGTAAAATGGGCGAGCAATTTGGCGACAAATTCATCATCCATTATTTGTAAATATACAAGCGAACCAAATGACCTTTTACTTTTCTACTATGGGCAAAGCCGTGCAGGTACCACTAGTTCTTCTATAAATCTCATGAGTTTTCCCGCTCCTAAAAGTTACTTGGAACAGGAAACATTCATGAGAAGGGAGTAACACTCATGATAAAAGAGACCCAAATAATGAGTAGATCCATAGTTATAGATATTGTATTACATTGAGTTCATATCATTATGAAAGAGATTTTTTTTTTTCATATTTATATAATAAAGTTCACATTTATTAAAACTTGAGGAATGAGCACTTTCACAAAGCTAATGTTTGCACAAATGAGATTCATGTACGTTGTTTATAATAAACACCAATTCTTAAGAAAAGATATTCAAAAAAACAACATATTTTACAGAATTTACAGCCAAAACTCAAGAATAAATTTTTTTATGAGTCCATCTCTCATGAGTGTTACCCTTTCTCATAAGTGTTACTATAGCTAAAATTCAGGATTTGTATCAGTAACTTTTTGTTTAATCTTTAAAAATTTGTTTCAATATTGAAATTTTTTAGCTATTCATGGTAGTTGCGATGAAGACATTTAATGTTTAATTTAATATGTTTTTATCGGAAACTTTACCCTTCATTTAGGAAACAAAGTAACACATGCGAAAAACATCTATCCAAATACTTAAAATTTCTTAAATAAACAAATAGTTAGACCATTTTAATTTTTCAGCTATTCATGGTAATTGCAATAAAAAACATTTAATGTTTAATTTAATATTTTTTCATCGTAAACTTTACCCTTCATTTAGACAACAAAGTAACTCTCATGGAGAAAAACAGCTATCCAAATACTTAAAATTTCTTAAATAAATAAGTATTTAGACCATTTTAATTTTTTAGCTATTCGTGGTAATTGCAATAAAAACATTTAATGTTTAATTTAATGTATAATTTATGATGTTTTTATCGTAAACTTTACCCTTCATTTGGGAAACAAAGTAACTCTCATGGGGAAAAACAGCTATCCAAATACTTAAAATTTCTTAAATAAACAAGTATTTAAACCATTTTAATTTTTTACTATTCATGGTAATTGCAATGAAAACATTTAATGTTTGATTTAATATGTTTTCATCGTAAACTTTACCCTTCGTTTAGGAAACGAAATAACTCTCATGGAGAAAAACAGCTATCCAAATACTTAAAATTTCTTAAATAAGCAAATAGTTATACCATTTTAATTTTTTAGCTATTCATGGTAATTGCAATAAAAACATTTAATGTTTAATTTAATATTTTTTCATCGTAAACTTTACCCTTCATTTAGACAACAAAGTAACTCTCATGGAGAAAAACAGTTATTCAAATGCTTGAAATTTCTTAAATAAACTAATGTTTAGACCATTTTAATTTTTTAGTTATTAATGGTAATTGCACTCTAAAAACAACAATTTCAAAAATGACGAAAAAGTACTCAAATTTGAACATATCACTAGTCAAAATGGCTCCGACTACGTGGTACTCAAATTTGAAACATTCAAATACTCATCAAATACTCAAATCAACATGTGTGCTCATTTTTGAGGTATTTGTCCTCATTTTTGAATATGTAATAATTTTAAAACTGAGCATTATATACTCATTTTTGAGCATAAAATAATTCAGCACACTATTTGAAAACATGGGTACTCATATTTGAAACAAAAGGTTTCAAGAAAATTTGAAAGCATGAATGTACTTATTTTTGAAAACTTCATTTTTCTCAGTGTGCAATGAAAACATTTAATGTTTAATTTAATGTCTAATTTAAGATGTTTTTATCGTAAACTTTACCCTTCATTTAGGAAACAAAGTAACCCTAATGAGAAGAACAGCTATCCAAATACTTAAAATTTCTTAAGGTAGGCGAATACCCTAATTTTCAAAGAAAACCGATTTTGAGAATTTGAAAAATTTAGAGAGCCCTAGCGTTCTTCTTTCTAAATCCGCAATTGTTGTTTAAATCGACGACTAGAAGAAACTAGAAGACTCTAAATCACTGCTTATAATTAAAATTTACTTTCTCTTTCTTGATTTTATCATCACCACGTTTTCAAGTTTTTATTTAAGCCAACAGCTCTAGAGAAAAATGTATTAACTTTAAAGATTTGAAACTTTGCAAACATGGTTATTGAACAAATTACTGTGATATAAACCGCGAAAAGTTAAGGTACATGCAATATGTGGTTTTGAAATAGTATTCAATTAAACTCAGGGGGCAGATAGCACGTTTTTTGGGGGAAATTTTCAAAATTTACCCATTAAACTTGTTTTTAGTTAAGTATTTTCAAATTGGAGATTCATGTTACTCTATGGTATCTCACAAAGAGATAGACACATTTTTTTTATTATTATGAAATAAAGAAGGCACCGGAAGTGTTAAGGAAATAGTAGCCATATTTTGCTAAAAATATGGCATTAAAAAAAAAAACTACCGAAAAATGTTTTTCAACAAGTAAGCAGTCAAAATGTGTTATTTATGTCATGTTCAATAATCGTATAAAGTTTCAGAAAGGTGCAATGAATATTGAAGAAAAAAATATTTAGTTTGTTCGCCTACCTTAAACAAGCAAATATTTAAACCATTTTGACTTACTACTGAGTATTTTCGATAACTCAAATAGGATTTTTTAGATTATTTATTTTTAGCAATGAAATTACATAATGTTTTTAATTGGGAACAATCATTAGAACAACAGTGACACACCAAGACGTTTTTTTTTTTTTTTTTTTTTTTTTGGGAATTTCTAAAATGTAAGCAACTTAACTCACAAATAACCACCTGGCTAGAAAGCAATAAATTGTAAGGAATTTATGTCTAGAACAGCTTTAATATTTAGAAAAACAAAATTTTTCAAACTGTGCTGAAAATAAAGTGTCAATGTATTTGAAAATCACCCAAAAAGTGAACAAAGAACAGTAAAAATAGTACGAAAACATGTAGGTACTGTTATGCTGTCTCAGAGTATAATATTTAAAAAGGTATCACCGAAAGAGATTTTTCTAGAAAATAAACTCAATTTCTAAGATTACTTTTGAAAAGTAAATGGTTTGAATTTCATCAAGTTCAAACCATCGTTTGAATTTCATCAATACGACATTCTCAAACTCCACCAAATGAGAGTAACTACATAAAAGGTTTGGAAGGAAAGGAAGAACTTTCGCCTTTTTCCAGTGTGTGTCAGTCACTGTGTGATAAAATTTCAACTGTCAATTTTCCCCCAACTTTCACATATGGGAGGTTTTGCCCTTTCAGAAAAACCAAAGACTGGAACTACGTTTATTTGATCAAAGACCAATATCCCTTGAAAAGATTAGCTACAATTCTATATTGACCTTATTTTCTCTTTATTTCATTTAATCCAACACCAATTTGTTGTTCTCAACACTTTGACAGCTACTAAGAACTTTCTTTTACCTGTTAAAGTCCACAATTTCCCTCTTTCAACTAAAAGCCTTTTATTGTGTAGACAGACCGACGAAGTAAATGCAACAACAATGGGGTACGTTTTGCTTTTATCACAGAAGGAAAAATTACTATGTTGAACGTAAAATAAAATTCTGGATTTTGGATTTGGGATCATTTCAGTTTAAGAGCTAACTCAACAGTTTCAACTGCAGATTTAACTTTTTCTCAAAATTAATCTGCAGATTTAATTTTGAGTTGCAATTTTAACTGCAACTTGCAGTTAAAATTTGCAAGTTGCTATTTTATCACGCAACTTGCATGATAAAATATATCATGCAAGTTAAATACTTGCATGATTACAATTCATTTACCCTTCATTAACTGTTACAAATCAGTGATGAAGTGATCAGTAAATGGCGTAACAGTTACATCATTTACTGTTACAAATTATAAACAGTAAATCCGCCGTTTGTTTACATTGCGGAAATGTAAACAAACCGCAAATGGTTTGTTTACACTTTACGGATCCTATTGTAGGATACCAATGGTACCGTACCACAAAAATAACACTAGAAAACAACGATTTACATTTCTTAAGCTAATTTCTCGGGGTGTTCCAAAAGTTCGCAAACACTTGCGAAACATTGAAAATTTGTTAAGTAATAACAAAAGCAACAAAAAAATCTAAAATGCTGAAAATTCCATTTTTAGAAAGTGTTTACGAACTTTTTGAGACTTTCTACTGTTTGCACTTCAAATAAATTTATTGAGCAATCACGATTGCTTATTGTTCTCATTTGACTGTTTTTGGCGTTACGCTGATTTTTCCCACCGCCACCCTCCGCACCATCACCGTGGACCGGCTGGCTCCTCACGACGCTGCTCCTGTAGCGAAAGCCGTCTCCAGGTTGCATCCATGTCCTACACACACGCGCATACATACACAACTACACACACACGCGCGCACATACACACACACAAACACATACACACATACACACACAAACACATACACACACATACACACATACAAACACTTACACACACGCATACATACAGACACCCACACATACACACACACATACACAACTGCCCACACATTCATGCATGCACACAGACACAAACACATATGCTTACACAGACATACACATACCCCCCCCCCACACACATTCACACACACACATACATATAACCCGTACACATAAACACACACGCCTACATACACACACTCGTGATTGCGAAAAACATAATTTGAATTCAAGATGTCAAAATTCAAATTAATTTTTATCTTTTTCTTCTCTTTTCTTTTTGATTTCCCCGTAGATTACAGACCCGATTCCAGACATTTTTATCGGCGAATCCAGTCTTTCTCCTCCCCCAATCATTTAAAAATGACACTGAGCAATCACAAAGGGGAAAGGGGGGGGGGCATGTGAACTTATTTTCGCATTTCTTTATTTTTTAATAAATAATGTCAATTTTCCAGAGCAGAAATGCTTTTTTTTTTGTGTGTCTTAAGGATTTTTTGAGATTTTTTTAATAAATCATCTTTACTTGCTATTTTTGAAACATGTCTTCAAATGTTTACACATGCCCTAATAGGGGAAGCGGGGGACATGTGGCTATACATGAATTAGATTATAAGAAACATGACTATCATCATATTTCTTTAAAAAAAACCTGTTATATGCATATATACCATTTACATTGAAAAGAAAAAGGAAGATCTTTTATTTTTAAAACGTTTAATTTTTAATTATTTATTTTTTTTAATGTCTAATTTTTCAAACAAGGCGTGGTCCTTATGACGTCGCTAGTGATGCACTTTGGTGCGCATTTCCATTGGCGGGCTGAACGCTTCAGCTTGCTGTCTACCGCGTTTTCAGATTTTGATAATTCAGAAGCTAATTAAATATTGCGCTCTACGCTTGCTATCAACCATATTGTTGTCAGTAAATGTGAGCAAAGAAGCGAACTAAATATTGCGTTGTGCACTAATGGCATCAGTGAATGGCATTTCTTCACTTATGATGTTATGTGCAGAAGCGTTATAAATGAATTCGAATCTGCGGAGCGATTAAAATAATTGTTAAAAAGATTAAACCTTGTCAAATTATTTCAAAAAAAGTCAAATGGTTAGAAAAAAATTCTATTAAAACTTCGAGAACGACCCCATTCCGATTAATTAAGGAGTTCTCTAAAAGATTTCAAATTTTTAATGCGCACTTTGCTCACCAATCGCATCTTTTCCGCACCACCCATCATCGAAATTAGAAAAAAAAAGTTTTTTGGCGCACTCTTGTACAAAAGTGAAAATGATATTCAATTTAATGGACGATTTTAAATCAAAATAAGTCGTTATGAAAACTTACATTTAAATTTTAATGCATAAAGTTTTACATTAAAATTTAAAGAAAATTGCAAAATAATTAAACTAAGCTAAGACTTAAGAAATAATCCGCCTAGTACAAAGTTGCAGACTTTTAGATACTAGAGCAAATTATGCGAACACTGCACGAATTCAGCCAGTCCTAACTAAATCTGAGAGCAGATATTTGACCAGTTATGTTGATTCTATAATTTACCCCTCATTTATTTTTCTGATAATTCCAAACAATAATATTTTGTTTATTTGATTATTTTAAACTCAGTGGTTCCCAACCTTTTTCCCCTTGCGAACGCCTTCCAAACTCCGAAGGAAATTGGCGAGTTCCTTGGGTACTAGGTAATAAGAACCAAGCAAAAAAAAAACGTGTGCACACACACACACACACATAGACAATAAAATTTGTGAGTTTTATTTTTTTACTTTGATGCGGATCCATACTTTATAACAAAAACGAAATCATAATTACAAAATATAGAATTACAAATATTGCTACGCACTAAAATGATCGCAAAAACATGAATACAAAACAAATTCAGCAAAAAGTAAACACTGTGATTATTCAGTGTTTGGCTTCAATCTACTTTGAAAAAAAAATTTTAATGGAATATTTGTGGAACCAAGAGCCCGAGGTATGGCTGAAATTTTTCTGACACAAAAGTTTATTTATCTCTATCACTAAATCAGAAGCCAATTAAAGAATGACCTTTAAAATATCGTTCAGGGTTTTGTCTCAGATTAACAAAATGAACTTTTTTCTTCCAGTAAAATGATCAAGATCCATTGGTTTAAGTCTTCTTGAAAAGGATTACGAGCCTAGCTGTTTCATAAGGATATACTGCGCATATTAATCGTTTGATTGCTGAAGAATTTTCTTGTAATTACGCTATAAGTGCGGAGTAAAATGCGTATATTGAAAAACAATAGAAGCGTCTATTATTCAATATACGCATTTACTCTCATTTTTACTCAAAAGGTGATTTTTAACAAAACAAATATTTTAAACTCACTTACAACAATTGAAATTTTCTTCACAAATCTCATAAATTCCTTGTTTATAAATATAGCGCAAATTAAGTTGCATGGTTAAATTCCGTTGATTTTATTTTTACTGCGTAAACCTCGCACTGCCAAACCTTCACCCACGAAAATTTTCTAAAGTAATTAATTTTTCATAATTCCTGTGGTATTTTTTGGGTTGCTAGCCATTCTTTCTCTTTTTTGACAATAAAGCTCGAAAAAAATTGTAGTCTATGCAGTAAAATTATAGCAACAAACAGCGCGATCTTACTTCTATGCATTTTTGACTTAACACACAGGAAGAGCAATAACTCTTCGTCGGACTCAAATGGTAAAAAAAAAAAATTTTGAAAAAAAAAAATAGAACCGACTTCACAAAATTGCTCTAAAAAGTGAAAAATAATTTTATTCTTTAAACACCATCGATAATACTTTTAAACATAATTTTTGAAGTTGGCGCAAAAACAAAAAGTAAAATAACCATGCTTTGTTCCTTTTTTTTTTAAAGAAAATCATTCAAAGTTACAAACGAAACATTGAGTTATGGCTGTGAATGATTTTATCTATCGTTTTTGTGCCAACTTCAAAAATTATGTTTAAAAGTATTATCGATGGTGTTTAAAGAATAAAATTATTTTTCACTTTTTAGAGTAATTTTGTGAAGTCGGTTCTATTTTTTTTTTTTTTTTTTTTTTTTTTTTTCAAAAATTTTTTATTTCATTCTTTTTTCTGTAAATGTATTTCAGAAATAGTAAGAAGTTACCATCAGGAAACTTCACCTTATTTTTTTCATAAAACTGCTTCATACTAAAAAAACAAACAAACTATAAACACGCCTTAAACTTTAAGTGATTGGCACTAAAAATTTGTCTTTGTTCATCTTTGGAATTTATTTGTGCGTTAATTTAATTATAACCATTTTAAATATTACGTTTTCCCTTACTAATTTGCATTTCACAGCATACAAGTTGCTTGTGATGCAATCCTGTATCTCCTTACTTAGCTCAGATCATCTGTTATTTACATAAATGATAACGATAAAAATACTGCTATAGTTGAGGCAAACCTAACCTCAATGACAATGAAAAACTTTGATGCTTGCTTCAGAGAAGCCTTCATTCAAAATTATCATTACAATTACTTTTAATGTTACTGTTGTATGGCACCAAACTTTTATAACAATGGGTTTTATATTTAATCATTTAATAGGGAAATTGCATGAAATTTACTGTTTTTTGCCCATAACTTTTTTTCTAAAGAACAAATATGGTCAAAGAAAGTAATGGGACCTAAGTTGAGCCATCCCCTATCCATTAAAAAAAGAATCATCAAAATCGGTTCACTAGGTGAGACGCTGTGAGTGGACAAACAAAAAAAACTAGTATGTTGTGGCCATCACGAAACTTTCTTCTATATTTTTCCTTTTTCTGATCCCTCCCCATGCTTGACGAGGAAGCAATATTCCTAACAAAAACAAAATTACACATGCAAAAACTTGACGACCATCCCAATGTCTGAATTATTGTAAAAACAAAACAAAGAGCGAAAATTGAAAGTTGCTTTAAAAGCTTTACTTGAATTAATTACAAATATTTTATTTATTAACAAACATAAGATGGCAACAGTTAAAAATTTTAAATCATTGAGATAATATTTCCGATCATTTCCATACAATTAAAATCACGAGAAATACGCAGACGACAATCTATTACGATTTATCTTTCTTATTGTTGCATTAATAAAAATATTTTTATTCGCAAAAAAGAAAAAAAAAATCAACACCTCTTGGAGCGATCGGCGTCAAAATTGAACCAAAGCCTGTTTACATATGGATTCACATATATTCCAAATTTCAACCAGAACGTAGCATTACTTCTTGAGATAGGGCACTCAAAATGGAAAAAAAGAACGGGTGACTGCGCTACCCCCTTTTTAGCTGTTGACACAAAAATAAAATCAGTTCTTATACCCACTAAGGGCTACTTGCCGATAAATTTTTCTTTCATTCCGTTCATTATTTCTTGAGATACAGCAGTCACAATTGACGACAAAAAACGTTCTATAGCTCAACCCCCGTTTGAGTTATTGACACCAAAATTGAATCAGCACCTGTTCCTGTTAATACCAACATATGGACCAAATTTTGTTTGATTCCGCCAGTTACTTCCTGAGGAATAGCAAGCACGCGTAACTCGAAAAACGTCCCATTGCTCCACCCCACTTGTAGGAATTCGCGCCAAAAACTAATGGGCACAAGTTCACATAGGGGCACATATGTGTACTAAATTTCGTTCGATTTCATGCGGTAGTTTTTCTTGTAGGGCGGCCACAAAAAATTGGTCACACACAGACGTGACACACACACACATACACACAGACATACACACACACAGACAGAGAGACATTTTCCAAAAATAGTCGAAATGGACTCAGCACACCTCAAAACGTTCGAATCCGTCAAAATTCGAAATTCGAAAATTTGCACGAATCCAATACTTTCTTCTATATATTAGATATAGAAGAAAGTAAAAACATACATGCGGTATGAACTGATAACCGCCTCCTTTTTGAAGTCGGTTAAAAACTAAACTTCAAAATATTTGCGACGCACGCACATGCTTCATGTAATGTTTTCATCGAGTTTAATCAACTTTTCCGATCAGAAGCTTTCAAATTCTTTCATTTGAAGACATACAGTACTGACCAGAATGGATGACTCACTTGTTTTTTCCCATTCATAGTGACGTATTGGCACCAGATGTTTGTTTTGGTTGTCTGCCAAAGTGAAGGTGTTCTTGATTGGTATTTGGTGAGTTAATTAGTTGTGTTAGCCATGAGTTGATGCACAAATTTTTGGAATAATATCCAAATGCCTGGTAAAAGAATGTTATGCGAAATTCGTGCACAAATAAAGATTATGAGCTAAGTGGGTTATAATACTCGGGAAATTGTTGCCAGATTACAATTGGCACAAAAGACATATTCCAGGTCTATAATTAATTTCAAAACAACCGGAAATTATGGATATTCAAAGCCAAAAGGTCATCACAAGAGCACAACTGAAGCGCATGGATGATTTCATCATTTTAGCAGCGAAGAAGTCACCAGAAAATCAGCGAAAGCAATCCAAGCTGGTTTTCCAAAAGATGATAATATCCCCAGTCAAAGCACAATCCGCAGGAGCATATTCAATGCCAATTCAAAGTCCTACCAGCTTGCTAACACTAGAAAGACGGAGGGGCCTGTGTGGCCCCTCGAGTAGTTTGTTGTTTAATAACTCGGATAATATCGAACGGAACTTAATGGAATTTTTTGACTTTTCATTATATGACACTATTTGAATGCTTGTTGAATCATTTAATCATTCACCCCATAGTACTGTTAATATTAAACCTTATACCTAGAAAGACGGCACAGTGGCCCCTAAGCATTTTGACAATAAAAAAAATTATTTTTTTCCTTTCTCCAAATTGTTGTAGCATAAAAAAAAAATGCCATTCACTCTAGTTTAACCTGTAACTTCCTCTTTATGCAGCCGGTTGGATATCCAAATGCTATAAACAGTATCGACTGCTTACCATCCTAACGGTGGCCATTGCTCTTAGAAAGGAAAACTAATTCAACCTTTTGCCCAGTATAGAGAGAAAAACTAAAAATAATTAAGTACTAAGTTTTTATTTAGTCATGAAAGAAGGTGTATCAGGCATGTGGACTCCCTCAGGAAGAATTTTTGAAAGAATTCACTCCAAAAATGGGTAGGGGCCACACTGGCTCCTTCAGTCTTTCTAGGTATACAGAAAATGTCAGTCGTTCTAGTGCTAAGAAGCTTAAATTGTCTCCCAAATTCATTGCTGACCGACTAATTTTTCGTAAAAAGTATCAGGGGTGGACTGCAGAGCAATAGAAACATATGAAATGCTCAGACGAGACTCAAGTATCGCAGTTTTATGTATTTTGTAGAGAAATACGACCTCCAAATAAAAGAGCTACAATATTCCTACCGTTAAGAATGCTAAAAAACTCATGATCTGGGGAGCCATTTGTGTCAAAGGAAGATGTGGATTGTGGTTCATGCCTGAAAGCACATCAATTAATAGAGCAGTTTATCTTGATGTGCGAAAAGAGAAGTTACCATCGTTTATAAATATAAACCAACATAATGGATCACCTTGCCACCAGACAAAATCTGTTAAGGGGTCTAAGGTCTCTTAACCTTCAAAATTTTCAATTTTCTGGAAAAAATATATGTTATGCATAATTTAATTCTGAACAATTTGATACCTTATTTATTACCATAAGCAAAAAACTTTTCAAGTTATCGTGAAAATGCGTAAACTTTCCCCATAGAGATTTATGTTAACAGTAGCTGTTTAAGCCTCTTTTTCTCAGGTTGCGTTTTCTCGGGTTTCTCCTTTTGCGCGCATGATATCTCAAAAAGTTTCTTATATATTTCCGTAAAACTTTTTGTGAATGCTTTTCCGGTTTATTTTTATGATCTGAACCTCTAAATTTGTTTTTTTTTAAATGATTTAATTCTTTTTTGAAATTTTATAAGTTAATGTCAAAATTTTCCAAAATTTTGGGAGAAAATATATATATATATTTTTAATATTAACTTTTATTTTTAGTTAAAATTTAGGTTCAGATCATAAAAATAAGCCAGACAAACACGCATGAAAAGTTTTACGGAAATACATAAGAAACTTTGGAAGATATCATGCGCGCAAAACGAGAAACCGGCACCTGAGAAAAAGAGGCTTAAACAGCTGCTGTTAACATAAATCTCTATGGGAAAAGTTTACGCATTTTCACGATAACTTGAAAAGTTTTTTGTGTATGGTAATAAATAAGGTATCAAATTGTTCAGAATTAAATTATGCATAGCATATATGTTTTCCAGAAAATTGAAAATTTTGAAGGTTAAGAGACCTTAGACATGGATTCCAAAGAAGTTGTTTCAGATCCTTGGGCCGTGGCCGGAAATTCCCAGGATCTAAGCACAACCGTGAACTTTTGGATAATTTTAAAGCGCAAAGTTGCTGAGCGTAACCCTACTTCACTTTTGTACTTAAGAGAAACTATAAAACAAGTGTGAATTACAGAAATTAATAGGGCATCAATTAATAGGGCACATCAATTAATAGGGCACATCAATCAATAGGGCAGTTTATCTTGATGTGCGAAAAGAGAAGTTACCATCGTTTATAAATATAAACCAACATGATGGATCACCTTGCCACCAGACAAAATCTGTTAAGACATGGATTCCAAAGAAGTTGTTTCAGATCCTTGGGCCGTGGCCGGAAATTCCCAGGATCTAAGCACAACCGTGAACTTTTGGATAATTTTAAAGCGCAAAGTTGCTGAGCGTAACCCTACTACACTTTTGTACTTAAGAGAAACTATAAAACAAGTGTGAATTACAGAAATTACACCAGACTATTGTGAAAAATTATGTTTTTCCATGAGTGATCGTGTCCAAGCTGTATTGAAAAAAAAAAAAAAAAAAGTTTCCATACCAAATATTGAACCCTTTCTCAATTATTATTATGTACTCTGCTTATATAACTAAAATTAATAATTCCCATTAAATAAATACTTAGTTAAATGCTATCATTCTTGTGCATTCATAAAGATCACAGTTTTTTGTGGTGAGTCATTCATTCTGGCCAGTACTGTAGTTCAGTAAGTTACCGCCCTATAGCCAGGGCTAAGGCAGAAATACATGAAATACACCGCCAGCTCAGTCAATTCCAGCCGAGGACTGCAGTTTCGTGCTTATTAGCACTCATCAGCCCGGCATAGGACTAACTGAGCTGGAGGCGGAAAACCTCTTAAGGAAGCCAAGAGTGCCAAACAAACTGGTAGCTAATATAGAATTAGCACCGACCAGACGAGTGACCGAAACAATGGTTCGGTTCAACTCGAATATTGCAGGCAAGGCAGGTATATTCAGTAAGTTACCGCCCTATAGCCAGGGCTAAGGCAGAAATACATGAAATACACCGCCAGCTCAGTCAATTCCAGCCGCCTGTCCTATGCCGGGCTGATGAGTGCTAATAAGCACGAAACTGCAGTCCTCGGCTGGAATTGACTGAGCTGGCGGTGTATTTCATGCAGTACTGTAGTATTTAGAAGTAGAGCGTTTTTAGGGGGGCTATCATTCTTAATGAAAGCGCTAAAACCGGCGCTTTGCAATGACGGACTAAATTCTTTAAATGTAAAATATGTTAGCAAGTATGCAAAAATTTTCATGCTAAGAGTATCAAATGTGTGAAACCAAAATGAATAAAAAAGGAGCAAAATGTGCTTGAAACCGATTGAACATGCGACTTCATCAGATACAAGAATGTTAAAACTCCGCCATTACAATATTTTTTATATACCTAGGGGTTCGCGAACCACCGGTTGGGAACTGCTGTACGAAAACGAAACATGTCAATGCAAGCTCTTGTTATGAATTAAAACTTTTTTTTTTTTGCATTTTTGTTCGTTAAACTAAATAAATAAGAATAAGTAAATTAGCATCAGATAGATATGAATAAAAATGGGTCTTTATTTTCATGAAAATCGGCTGAACGGTCTAGGCGCTGTGCGCGTCACAGACATCCAGAGAGACAGAGATCCATGCATTCAGCTTTATTATTAGTAAAGATTTTTGTTGTATTTTCTATCATCGAGGAGACATTTCTCTCCAGTGGTGGTTTATTTACCAAACGCAATGATGGAAAATGTTGCGATATTTTTACAATGAATTTGATTGAAAAGCATATTCTATGAACACGCATTCTTTCATTATTTTTTAATTAATATTTCAACGAAAAATTCTTAGAAAGAAAAATATGTTTAGTGCATGTTCATGTTCTTTTCTTTTTTTCTTTCTTTCTTTTCTTTCATTATTATTATGATTATTATTTTGATTAAAATCTATTTTTGTCATTCAATGTTAATATAGGTAATAAGGTTCGCACCATCAATCAATGGTTTGAACCTAATGTCTTCGAAACTCAAATTTTTTCTTTCAATTGATTATAGAAGTAGCTGTTACGATCCTTTCAAAAAATTCAGAAAGTTTGCTTTTTCAGTTTTGAAAACCTTGTTTATAAAATTGAAAAAAATCACACAAATTCGACATTTAGGGTCAATGTATAATAAATCCAAGTAATCAATCATTTTAACGAAATTCACAATTTTTTGTTGAATTAAGTAAGGTAGTACAAGTCAAGTTAATAAAAAAAACTGGAATTTTTTCTTTTCAGTGTTTTTAAATTTTACATATCTTTATAACTACAAAAAATCACTCAAATTAGGATTCAAAATTTTTTCGCCGTTATTTTATATATTTTATTTTAACTGTTCAAAAGTCTTTAAGTTGAAAAAGCCAGAATATCTAAGACACTTTAGTTATTTGCAACATAATTAACATAGTCAAAATTTTTAACAAAACTTTGGAAAAGTTGGATCAAAAGTTTAAATCAAAAATTAAAGTCATACAGTCATGCTTTTCATGATATTCCAGCTTATTAACAATTTATTTTCAATCGCAAAAATTGAATTTTCCATAAAAATTTAATGTTCTGTGAAATTTGAGTTTTTTACAAAAATATGAAAATTTCAAAAGTTATTTTTCAAACCTAAAATCATACATGCAAGCTTCTCGCGATGTTTCGGCTCATTAGCAATATATTTTCAAAGTCAAAAATTGAATAATTACAAAAAAAAATTTGAATCTTCAAAAATATAAAACATTCTTTGTGCGAAATTTCAAAATGGGATAGCAATTGGGTCCTACGGTAAATATTTGTTTAATTTTAATTATTTATCAATCTATCTCTCTAACTATCTAGATATACTCGACTGTAAGCTTACTTGACAATGGAGAGATACGCTAAGGTCAAGCGAAGGGAATAGTTCAGGGTTGGCCGGATTGGAACCAATTGGGTTGGACCCAATGGGTTTTTTTGAAAAAACCCATTTAAAAAAACCCATTATTTAGCCCACTTTTGGGTTTTTTAAAATTTTCTGAGAATTTTTTTAAAAAATTGATTAGTTTAAATATTTTTACAATTACAACTTATTTTTTATTTGCTCTTTACCACAGACAATGGACAAAAAAAATGAATTTTGAACTTTAATTGTATTTTTTAACTCTTGGCGGCATTAAAAAAACAAAAAAAAATATTTTAAATAAATGTATTTAACTTTTTTCTTTGACTGGTCAATAAATAACTCAAATTATCTTGACTTAGTCCTGTCACGTCTGATTTTCTCAATATTTGTAGATTGTACAGAGGAAACTACTCTAGCTAAAAGGCTTTCAGGTGAATTATTTTCTGTAAACCAACACGTCACAAATCCCGAATAAACAAGGTATATTTTTTAGAACTCAACACGTTTCTCAAACGGTCAGACACAAAACAGATTAGGATGTACAGTATTTTCATTATCTTACGAAAAAGTTTAATATTTCTTACTCTGCTCACAGAAATAGAAAAACAGGCAACATAAAGTTCAAAGAAATGTCTTGATTGAGCTGGAATTCAGTAAAAAGGGATTTAAACTACTTGAGGGTCTACAGTAGTTTTGCATAACAAAATGAAATACAATAAAGTAAAATGCAAAAAAAAGTACTAATTAAAAACGAACAAACGAACAATAGATTTTATCACTCGAGAAGTAACTTTGCCGTAACTGTTGGTAATCATGGAAACTAAAAAATCTGAAACTTCACCATTCTTGGGTTTTGTCGTCTTTTATACTTTTCTTCAGAAAATGCTGCATTTTAACTAGTTTTCCAGCTTTTTTTACCCCAAGACAATTTTTGCGCTTTGTCCATATGCTTAGCTACAATATGCTACAAGTGCCCCACATTTTCCCTAAAAAAAGACAAAAAACCCACATTTATTTTAAAAACCCAGCTTTAGTTGGGTTTTTTTGGGCTTTATTTAAAAAAACCCAAAAAACCCTGGGTCCATGGTCTTTTTTTAAAAAACCCGGGTTTTTGCCAACCCTGGAATATTTCCTAGGGCCTTGTCCGATATTCGGGTGAAATTACGTTCTTCACTTTAGAAATTGGATTAGTTAGTTAAACCCACGCATACGTAACCCTTTTTCGTTATAATTTCTGTCAATCCTCACATACATAATGACCATTGATCGAGTAATCCGGAGTTTAAACAATGAAACTCGCGCCACGGCATGATCACTTGATAATATGCTTATTAGATTAATGGAATACCCCGCTTATTAGAATACGTTTTCGTTGCCAAATGGCTATTCCTTTAAGCTGGTTCGACTGTATTTGACATGCAGCTAACATGCTTCATTGTGACAAGGCTGAACTCGATTCGGTAACTTAACTGTTTTACTGATAAGACTCATTTAAAGGAATGAAGAAACGGAAAAATGGTCAACAATGAGCGCTACATACTGGAGTTTAGGGTTCATTCACTTAAGGTTACAATTTCAACTATTAAAATATCACCAAACAGGCAATAGTTAGGTTCATATGTAGAAGCAATTTTCACCCGTCATACCTTGATGGGTGATTTTCTAGCCGTTAAATATTTTCAATATTACGAGCGAAGCAGCGCGGAACATTGCATCCATTTAAATCAAACGAGCCAGCCAATAGCAGCTCACAGACCAGGTGGCGATCTCCTCTTATTCGCGAAGCAGGTAGGGTAAGTAGCTAGTAAGTGTGACGTTTTATCTTTTAACTCGGTTTTTCTTCCGCGCACCGTGACCTCACTCTCAATTTAAGTTGCAAACAAATGTAGACTTTTTTTTATTTATCTTTCGTTTATTTATTTTTATTTATCTACTTATTTAATTATTTTCGTATTTATTATTTGCTAACTTATTTATTTATTACATCATCGAGTACTGTACGTATATCTTTCATAATAAAGAAAATTTAGACTTTTTTTATTTATCTTTCGTTTAGTTATTTTTATTTAACTACTTATTTAATTATTTTCGTATTTCGTATAATAAAGAAAATGTAGACTTTTTTTATTTATCTTTCGTTTATTTATTTTTATTTATCTACTTATTTAATTATTTTCGTATTTATTATTTGCTAACTTATTTATTTATTCCATCATCGAGTACTGTACGTATATCTTTCATAATAAAGAAAATGTAGACTTTTTTTTATTTATCTTTCGTTTATTTATTTTTATTTAACTACTTATTTAATTATTTTCGTATTTCGTATAATAAAGAAAATGTAGACTTTTTTATTTATCTTTCGTTTATTTATTTTTATTTATCTACTTATTTAATTATTTTCGTATTTATTATTTGCTAACTTATTTATTTATTCCATCATCGAGTACTGTACGTATATCTTTCATAATAAAGAAAATGTAGACTTTTTTTTATTTATCTTTCGTTTATTTATTTTTATTTATCTACTTATTTAATTATTTTGGTATTTATTATTTGCTAACTTATTTATTTATTACATCATCGAGTACTGTACGTATATCTTTCATAATAAAGAAAATGTAGACTTTTTTTTATTTATCTTTCGTTTATTTATTTTTATTTAACTACTTATTTAATTATTTTCGTATTTCGTATAATAAAGAAAATGTAGACTTTTTTATTTATCTTTCGTTTATTTATTTTTATTTATCTACTTATTTAATTATTTTCGCATTTATTATTTGCTAACTTATTTATTTATTCCATCATCGAGTACTGTACGTATATCTTTCATAATAAAGAAAATGTAGACTTTTTTTTATTTATCTTTCGTTTATTTATTTTAATTTAACTACTTATTTAATTATTTTCGTATTTCATATAATAAAGAAAATGTAGACTTTTTTTTTTATTTATCTTTCGTTTATTCATTTTTATTTATCTACTTATTTAATTATTTTCGTATTTATTATTTGCTAACTTATTTATTTATTACATCATCGAGTATACTGTACGTATATCTTTCATAATAAAGACGTGGCTTTACTCAAATATTAAAAAGCTCAAAATGTCTGTGCACATAAGGTAAATTTGCGCAAAAATTGTGATATTAACTGGTATTAGCCGCTGCGGATCGGATAAATGTTAAGAAAAAATGGTTTTCTTTTCTCGTATGAATGTATTTGAATCCGCTTCGCTTTAAAAGACTGAGTACAGTAAACTTTCGATTATCGGCGGTCGGATTATCCGCGGATCTTTTAACAATTTTGTTTTTCTTCAACGGTGGTGACTTATGATTATGTTATTGTTTGTTTTTAGTTTTTTCATATATTTTTTTTTAAATCAATGTTATTGTTTTTAGCTATAACTTTTCTGTATGTGTGAGTTTTACTCCTATTTTTTAACTATTGTATTATACATCAGTATTTCTTTTTACCTGTAATTCGGATTATGCGCGGTTTCGTTTATCTGAGGTTACTGTGCCACCCTAATCCGCAGATAATCGGGAGTTTAATGTTAACTTAGACTTAAGGTTTATTTTTTTACAAATAAAAAGACATTAAAAGAACTGATTATGTTGTAATATAATTTTATATCCAGTTGCATTCAAAAAAAGGAAAAAGTACCTGTAGTAAAAGTATTCAATAATTGCATTGAACTGCCGTTTAATATTTCAGTTGTTAAGAGTTAGCTAAGATCAAAAATTAGTTAGTCTGAGAAAAAACTCTTATATAATTAAACTGAGCGTATGTATCTATGTATGTACCTATGTATCTATGTCCAAGTTTCTTCTCCCGACTGACAGTGAGCTGACCATCGAACCAGGTATCGATGGACTCGTAATCTTCCCGTCTTTATGTTTGGCTATTTAACGTAATCCTCCGATAATAATTAGCGGAGATATCCATTTAATATTATTCATTATGACACTTAGATTTCGACATGAAATCCCTGTTTTTCGAAGGCTTTTCTCCATTCAAATTATTATTCAGTGTTTCATCTCAACTTTCCGCAACAATGCTTTTATTAAAATGTATAGCGTGAAGAAAATCATTGAGAAGAAAGATATGTTGCCATTTTTTTTCTCGAATATGAAAAAATAAAATGCTGACTTTTGTTTTAAAGGCTTTTCCTGTAATCAGGGGATTTAAAATGTTTACTTTTTGGTTATTTTTCCGCAATCTGCCGCAAAATTTTCCTGATTTTTTTTTTCTTTTTTTTTTTTGAGCAATCACGATTGCTTATTGTCCTCACTTGACCGTCCTTGACGTTGTGGTACCTTTTTCAGCTTGGACCAGGAACGTCTGCAGCACCACCGCCCACCGTCCTCTGCAGGCGGCGCGGCTGCTCCGGTCCTGAGCTATCCGCTTCTCCTGGTCGGAGGCGTTCATGTCCTACACACACGCACGCTCACGTACACATACACGACTTCACACACATGCCTACGTGCATACACACAGGTCTACGTGCACACACAAGCCTACACACTTACACACACAACTATGCACACGTAACCGCCCAGGAGGAGAGGCAGGCTTGGGGGGGGACAGGAGCCGTTTCTAGAAACAATAACTCCAATGAGTAGGGTCCTGTCGCAGTTCGTGACTGCGAAAAACATAATTTGAACTCAAAATTTCAGAATTCAAATTAATTTTCTTTTTTTTTTTTGTTCAAGCTTGATTGTTGGACACGCGTCACTTGACATAACTTTTATTTTCAAGTAGACCGAGCAAAGACGGGCGACGCAGCTAGTTTTAAAGTAATAATTGAAAACCGTATTATTTTAGCCAATACTGTTGAAACCTTAGAGCAGGAATTATAATTGGAGGGAGCAAGCTCAATCATTGGCTTAGCAAAAACTTGGGCAAAGAGCTCAAGTCACGTGACTTATCAACGACGAATGGTTGACGCGTTTTGCTTGAAACAAGCGAAAGAAACCCCATTTCATTCAATGCTCCGCTTTAAATTCTATCACGTGACTTGGTATCTTTGTTTCACAAATGAAAGCCTTCACTCCTTCCATTTTATCTCTTCTCGATGGTTGAAACCGTATTAAATTACATAACAATACAATCGACAGTTTTTATTGAAAAGCATTTAAATCTTAAGTTAAATGTATTTCGAGAATTACATAAATGAATTAAACGAAAAGTTATACCTTTAATGAAAGAAAGACATTGTTGAAACTAGTTACGAAAGATACAGAATTGTTAATAACATAAATAATTCAAATGTCTTAGTGTTTTAAAAAATAAAACTCGATTAAATAAATGCTATTTCTAATGAATATGACTATTTCTGCTAATTTTTAATCGTCTTGTTCGCTTTCTATGAATATTTGATCGTCGCCGTTTATTACTTTTAAGTACACATAAACGTTTTTACTTTAACTCAAAATCGTTTGTATATACAGAGACTCGTCAGCTGTAATTTTAGTTTTAATTTTTTGTCCCAGCATTGACTTTCTTTGAAAAATACTTTTTCTGACTTTTTTACTTTCTTCTATATCTAATATATAGAAGAAAGTATTGGATTCGTGCAAGTTTTCGAATTTCGAATTTTGACGGATTCGAACGTTTTGAGGTGTGCTGAGTCCATTTCGACTATTTTTGGAAAATGTCTGTCTGTCTGTGTGTGTGTATGTATGTGTGTGTGTATGTATGTATGTGTGTGTATGTGTGTGTGTGTGTGTCACGTCTGTGTGTGACCAGTTTTTTGTGGTCGCTCTACAGCAAAAACTATCGCATGAAATTGAACGAAATTTGGTACACATATGTGACCCTATGTGAACTTGTGCCCATTGGTTTTTGGCGCGAATTCCTCCAAGGGGGGTGGAGCAATGGGACGTTTTTTGAGTTATGCGTGATTGCTATTCCTCAGGAAGTAACTGGCGGAATCAAACAAAATTTGGTCCATATGTTGCCCCTAACTGGAGAGGTGCTGATTCAATTTTGGTGTCAATAGCTCAAACGGGAGTTGAGTTATAGAACGTTTTTTATCGTGAATTGTGACTGCTGTATCTCAAGAAATAACGAACGGAATCAAACAAAAAATTTTTGACAAGTAGCCCTTAGTGGGTATAAGAGCTGATTTTATTTTGGTGTCAACAGCTAAAAAGGGGGTAGCGCAATCGCCCGTTCTTTTTTTCCATTGTGAGTGTCCTATCTCAAGAAGTAATGCTACGTTCTGTTTGAAATTTGGAATTTATGTGAATCCATACGTAAACAGGCTTTGGTTCAATTTTGACTCCAATCGCTCCAAGAGGTGTTGATTTTTATTTTTATTTTTATTTTTTTTTTTTTGCGAATAAAAATAGTTTTATTAATGCAACAATAAGAAAGATAAATCGTAATAGATTGTCGTCTGCGTATTTCTCGTGATTTTAATTGTATGGAAATGATCGGAAATATTATCTCAATGATTTAAAATTTTTAACTGTTGCCATCTTATGTTTTTTAATAAATAAAATATTTGTAATTAATTCAAGTAAGGCTTTTAAAGTAACTTTCAATTTTCGCTCTTTGCTTTGCTTTTACAATAATTCAGACATTGGGATGGTCGTCAAGTTTTTGCATGTGTCATTTTGTTTTTGTTAGGAATATTGCTTCCTCGTCAAGCATGGGGAGGGATCAAAAAAAGGAAAAATATAGAAGAAGTTTCGTAATGACCACAACATACTAGTTTTTATTTGGTTGCAACACATTGCGTAAATTTGTTCTTTGAATTATACACACATTATATATATATATATATATATATATATATATATATATATAGAGAGAGAGAGAGAGAGAGAGAGAGAGAGAGAGAGGAAAGTGGGGTGAAGTGAAATGGTGAAATATTTGCTCCGCTTTTAGTGCAACCTATCTAGTAGTATTTTAACTATGTAGTAACATGTGTTGTCTATTCTAGCTCAATGAAAAAAAAGCTCTGAAAACGAAAGAATATGATAATCCAAGTAATTGTAAAAAAATCAATACTCATATTGTAATATTTGCTGTAAGTAAAAAAAATGGTACTAGTAAGCTATAAAGTTTTTGTAATTAACATTTTAAATATTAATTGAGAAATACTTATATTCGGTGCAGTATTTTTTTTTTTTTTTAATATAACGCTTATTTGCATTTTGAATGCTTTGTACAGTTAGTCAAGTTAGTTTAGTTCACTTATGCTCCTTCATTTAATAGTTCCCTTATTTATTCATTCATTCACTATTTTATTAACTCATTGATTTTTTTTCTCATATATTAACTTATTTCTTTAATTTATGTATTCGTTTATTTATTTATTGTTTTTCATTAATTCATTGATTCTTTTATTTACTCATTTATTTGATCAAAAATATCTTTAGTAGTCAAATAAAATTTCATTAAAAAAAATTCATTTTTAAATTTGCCCCCCCCCTCCCTCCCCCTCCAAAAAAAAAAGTTTTTTTCGTTAACACTCCACAGGGCCAACACCAGCAAAACACTTGCCCGAACCAAAGAATAATAATATGTCTTTGAACCCTATCGGTTTCAAATCTTATGTTAATGCTTAAATTGACTGAATTTCATCCTCTAAGTAAAAATTCACGTTTAATTAAAACTAGCTGTGTTGCCCGGCTTTGCCTGGTCTACCTTGAGAATAAAATTGTATCAAGTGACTTATGTTCAACAATCAGGTTTAAATAAAAGAAAAAAAAACATCACGCAAAATTTTCCCTCCAAACAATAACAATTAAATTAAAATGCGAAGAATGGATTTTAAAAGCGTAACAATGGAAACACGAAATAAAAAGGGTTTAAGAAATTAAATGCAAAATAAGGAAAGAAACACTGGATTCAAAAAGGGTAACCGTGAACACGCGAAAATAAATGAACTTGATAACCAACAAAAACAATACAAAATAAATAACAACTTGAATAAAGATGACATTTTTCGAACTTGATTTAAAAACGCTTGTAACTTTTTTTTCCTTTGAGATAGAAGCTTAGTTTTTCGACCATAGGTGAGATAGATCTGGATGGTAAAAAATGGGGCTTTTTTCAATGGTGTCAAAAAGAAACTGTGCGACAATTCCTTCACTCTTTATTGATCGATTTAATGAAGAAAGTAGTGCCTAAATATCAGCTAATCCTACACAAATTCGAGCTAAGAACGTAAATAACTCCCGCCGTACTAAAGTTTGAGAAGTTGAAACAAATTGCCTAGAACGCGGAAAATTCTACTCTTTCCAACAATGTATAATATTAATAAGTGCAAGTAATTTTTCACCCTTATATTCAGGAATTTCTGTGAAATTTGGGCCTAAATTGGAATAAAAATAGAACTATTCATCGAATTTTTTTCGAATTGGTCTGCAAACCTTTTCAGGATTTAAAGAAACAAACTGAAATTTTCAGCCAAATCGGCCGGGTAGTTCTCGAGTTTTGCGAGTTTAAACACACAGGCGCTTTTTGGAGACTGCATTTTATACTATGTAGAAAAGAGGCTGATTTCCCGTGAGTTACTATGTAAATTAAGCTCTGACACTCCCAATTAATGATACCTCTAAACTTAACAGCACTCCTTCGATTGTATATTTTAAATATTGCACACCTCGTGTTAATTCATTAGCATTTGTCCCTCGATCACTGAAAAATACTTTCAGCCAGAAGGCAGTGATGTGTTGATTGCTTTATCAAGTTGTTTGCAACAAAAACACTTCAACTATAATTGAAATAAGCATATCAGCAAGCTAAAACAAATTTTGGCAGTCGTATTTGTTGGCAAAAAAATATATATATATATATATATGTTTTTGAAAGATCGATTTTTTCGTGCAACTAAAAAGCATTGGGAATTGCACAGCAATAAATGCCAAATTTATGGTTTTTTTTTTTTAATTATTATTTTTTATGTGTGTGTGTGTGTGTGTGAAAGTGATTTTGTATAAATAAGTTGTTTAAATAAATATTTTTTTTTTTTACTTGATCGAAGATTTCGTTAATAATTTATTAAGGTAAAGTCCTAAAAATGATGAGAGTAGTTAAAACTATGGTCAAGGCTGTCTTTTCTAGTGAAAAAAAATACTCCTAGCCCAACTAAAAACAAAAATCAATATTTAATTTCATAATTTTGAGAAGTTCCTGACATCGAAGGGAGGGCGGTCAAACGAAGATGAATTTCGTGGGCCAGGACACATATAATGTTTAAACATATTTCATTTTTTTTTCTAGATCACATGGAAAAAAAAACGAAAACGGAAGATAATTACAATTACTAAGCTTTGTTAGTCTCAAAAGCTGAATCAAGAGGAAAAACTGAAAATCCTTTTAGAATCCTTGCCTATTAAGTTCTAAAATCAACAAATATTTTGTTTGTTACCAAATGGAAAATGGACACCAAAATATTAAACTATTAAGAATTCTCCCGATTGTCAACTAACAACGATCACTACCAATCACGTTAAAGACTTGGTAGTTTATCTAAAATTTACCAACACAGATAGTAATGGTATAAATATTTATAGGATAATCACTGTGGCCACTTTACCTAAATGATTATTATGAACGTTTTCTAAAATTTTCAATTTTAACACAAACGTCTGCACAAAGTTTCAAAATCGAACATTAGAAAGCACGACATGAATTCCAGTTTCACAGAAATAATTTCATTAAGAAGAGCACTTTCTTGAACAAGCTTAATTATTAAGCATAGACCTTCATTATTTAAAAACCTCTCACTAATACAACAAGTTTTCCTTCGATCATTCTGATATTCTGAGAAATGGGAAAATGTTCCCTGAAATAAGCTAAATACCGAGCAGACAGCTACCACACTTATTCTCTACGCTCGTTGTTGGAAAACTTGGTAATTAATCTTTTTGGTAGAGTCGCCATAATGATGACGTTATGAGTAAAATCATGGTTAAAGCTTTCTTTTCTAGAAAATCAATACCCCTTACTACAAAGACCGTTATGTTAGGGCTTCCACTTGGTTCGGCCTGGGTAACAAACACTAAATCCCCATTTTCCACCCCTTACGGATGTTTGAGGATATTTGTATCTCTTCAGCGGCTTTGAGGTGGTAAATTCAGCAGGCGATGGGACACACCGGTCCAGATCTTATATTTGAATCCACTGCGTCTAGAGTCGTACTGCGTCTATGAACGATTCCAATAATGACTGAGGGGCGACCACGTACCCTGTGAAGGGAAATCTTTGTCATCTTATTGGATTGGTATGCTGTGTTGGCCCAATTCGAACCCCTTCTTCAAAAAAAATAAATAAATAAATAAATGAATAAATAAAGCGTGACGATTTGAAGTTTTTTTACTTCTTTTTCCAAAAAAGGAAGTGTTGTATTCGCGAAAAAAATTTCACTCCGAATTTGGCCTTAATTTCCATTTTGCTCACCCCCGAATGAATGTTGAGTTTTTTTTTCAACCCGACCACACGCGGATAAGTGCCTAAGGACGTATAAACACACGAAATATCCATTTTGACATTCCCCGAGTTAATTACAACGAGTTTTCTCGTGACGTCCGTATGTACGTATGTATGTGCGTATATGCGGATGTGCGTATGTATGTCGCATAACTCAAGAACGGTATGTCCTAGAAAGTTGAAATTTGGTTAGACCCCTAGTGGGGTCTAGTTGTGCACCTCCCCTTTTGGTTGCATTCGGGTGTTTCTAAAAGGGGTTTGCCCCTTTTTGGGGGGAAATCATTGTTAATTTCGATGTAAACTCAAGTGGTGCTATAATTTGGCGGACACTTGGCGATACATCACCAATCTTTTGTTCGCCAAGTTTTGTCGCCAACTTGGCGACAAATTTGGCGGATTTTTTTTTTTTTTTTTTTTTTTTTTTTTTTTTTTTTTTTTTTTTTTAAATCTGGTTTCAATTTGGCCATTGTTGGTGATGTTTAGAGAGTAAACTTACGAAACACATTAAAATTGCCAATAATGGGGAAATGACATTAAATAGGAGTAAAAGGATGTCACGTGATGCACACGTCAGCTCGTTTTAATTCCAATCAACAGGTGTCAGACATAGTCGTTTCTTTTAAGCGTCTGAATCTAACATTCAAAATTAGAAGTAAACTCAAAACGAAATAGTCTTTCACTGGAATAATTTCATTTGCTAATTGAAAGTAGCAGTTGCTTTCGCAAACTTAATTAGTAAACATACACCATCATTATTTCAAAAGCCCCCCTTAATTCAATACATTTTCAATCGATCCTTCCGATGGAATGTGAAAATCCCCCCACGAAATAAACTAAACATCATACAGACATGTACCACGCTTTTACTCTACGCTCTTTGACATTCTGAAACTTCGTCGTGGCCTGCGGTTAGTATGGGGAATCTTTTGAATTTCTACTGCATCGGGGAAAAGGATCAATAGCGACTCCATTTTTAACCACAAAAACACCTTGGGGCTGGGGTCGGCAGCCTCTCTGGAGAAAAGAACTTTCTTTACCGGCTGTGGTAAATCATTTTTTTTTCTTAAATCCAAACATTAATGCATACCTCACTAAAATTAGAGTAATATTATAATGGTGATCTGAAGAGAAGCATGAATTTATTGCGCAATCATTTTATCTAGCAACAGAATACAGTGAAGCACCGTTTATACGTTTTTGAAGGGACTGTATGAAAAAAGCGTACAAATGAAAAAACGTATACTAGGTATAGGTTAATGTGTATTAGACTGTGCAGGGACCAATTTAAAAAACGTATAATTGATAAAAACGTATAAAAGAGAAACGTATAAACGGTGCTTCACTGTATATCATTCAACATCTCAGCGAAAATTATTACTTTTTTATTACTCTTTTGAAATAAACCCAGAAAAAAAAAATCTTTTCGAGTGTTAACGTTTTTAGCTTTTTGACAGTATCAATCAAATTAAATTTTTGGAAAAGAAATAAAAACTATTGAACATCAGACAATAAACTGAAATAAAAGGGTCCTCCGTGGCACTAGAAGCTTCTCTTCACATGCCGGAGGTCATGGGTTCGATTAACACCAGTCCCTTGGGTGTTGTTGCCTCTCTTTGGGCTGTAAATGTTTCTTGCAAAGGGTGTCCCAAAATTAACGCAAGATTTGAATTTGCCACCATTTTTTCCATAAATTGTTGGCAGCCATGAAAAAAGAACAATTTGACAGTTGAGAGTTTAGGGTTAGTAAAAATGGGGTGTTATTGTACCATACAGCTAGAGAGAGTGAAACATTTCAATGACTGCATAAGGCATTTCCTGGTCGCGTACTCTCTCATTTCGGTCATCAGAATTGGCACCCTAAATCGTGTGATTTAACATTATTAAATTTCTTCTTATGGGGTTATTTGAATTCAAAGGTTAACAAGCCCACAACCACCCGTGCATTACCGTGTTGCGATACCGAGCGCCAATAACAGTAACTGCTTGACCAGCCTCAACTTTCATTATTTTTGAAACAATTGTTCAATAATGAAAGCGCGTTATTGTATCGTATAACACTCCATTTCTGATTACCCTAAACTCTCAGCTGTCAAATTGTTCTTTTTTCAGGGTTGACAACCATTTATTGCAAAAATGGCGGCAAATTCAAATCTTGCGTTAATTTTGGGACACCCTTTAGATAAGTTTACTAGGGGACTCCGCCGCCTGCTTGCTTCCCTCTCCAACCCCCGTTCGCCACCTGTGGTGGATGACACACTGTTAAAAATGGGTATTCAAAAATAATGAAAATTTACTCATTTTTGAATACTTTCATTACTCAATATAGCTCCGAATCAATAAGGTTCAATTTTGAGAAACACATGTACTCATTTCATGACTCGTATTTCTCGTATGTTTGTATTTGATGCCACATTTACTCATTTTTGAATCAATTGTATTCAAAAAAAAAAATGAATACATTCAGAGTTTCATTTTTGAATACATTTTTTTTTAACAGTGCTGTTGATGATTTTACTGCTTTTCAGTGTTTCAGGACATCCCAGGATCTCTTCAGCACATCCTCAGGACTGGATGCCCATCCAATAATCTCCGGTCCCATAAGGTGGAGTTAGAGATCCTATATACGGAGATATTGGACAACGGCGCTTTGATCTCCACCATGTTTAGTCCAAGTATTTATTGTCAGCTCGAAATGCTGCGCTGTGTGAATTTTTAGGTTTCCCACGGAATATAGGACATGAAATCTTTAAAGAACAGACTGATTTTTTTTTCTCCTCGTATTTTCATTGAACGGAGTGAGCGACAAGTCTGGCAATCCGGCGCCAATCGTTTCGTATTGTCATAGCGCTCACAAAGAAAATTTTTGTTCTCAACAACTTGCTCTTAAAGATAGAAAACAAACAGATATTTGTGATCTGCACATTGCATTTCATAATATCATACCTGTTTTCCATTTTTTTCGATAGAATGTACAGTGATATTTGGGGCAAAAGATGCATTACGGTCTACGGGGAGTGAGCATCTTTGGACATAAGATGGCCGCCGTTCCGAAGTTGTCCAATCTCTCCGTATTTAGGATCTGTAGGTGTAATGAAACAGGTCGCCTTACCATGCATGCCCTCAATCTAACGATAGTACGAGTATTGACTTGGTAGACATTGCTAGTCCGCATTTGACAGGAATACAGACACACACACAGACAGGCACTCACAGGTTTTAATAGTATAGATGCAGGAGTCCTACCTCTCAAGGCAATTGCACCACAGAGCGACCGAGGCCCCCCAGTTTGGTTACCCCCCACCCTCCATACAATTCAAAAAAGCATGTTCTTCTCCACTCCGAGACGGGCTCGCCTAGGGCAAGGCTTTAGTTTCCGACTAGGCCGACGTAACTGGGCACCCTATCTTTACATGGTGTCTATGTACAACAGCAGCAACAACAACTGAAAATGAAACAACAATTGAAAAACAAAACCGAATGCCTATAAGCCAAACATGATTTTTTAATTTACACTGTTGCTTCATTTTATCAACTGAGAAGCATTATACTTGAAGAAAACCTAACCTGGGGTATTGTGATGGCTCCGCATCTTATAATCACAGTGTCACCACATTGCCAGGTTAGATTTTTCCCAACTACAAAAGCAAAGGTAAAGGGCAAAACTTGGGAAATTCTTTAGTCACTAGTGGCCGGTAAAGTAGCCTCTTTAGTAGCCCTTTTTTGAAATAATAGCCAAGTTAGCTAAACTGACTCGGTTAGCTAAACTTTTTAATAGTTGAAGTTAATAATCCGAAATACATTAATTAGTGTAAGTAATTGTTCTGTAAAACTTAGTTCATAAAAACCGACTCACGATTTAGTTGAAACGATTATACCAATTGTTTTGTGTCATTTAAACAAAATAACTGGTTATTAAATTACTTTTTGAGATGACAACAGAACGGCAATAGTTGGTATATGTTAAATCGTCATTTTATCATTTTATAATCCTATGGCCGGACTTGCCCTTTTAAAGGCTAATAGTACCAAAATGACATTTTAAAGAAAATTAGTGTAAATGATAGGAGAAGCGTTATTCTGTATCGTGGAAACGATAAGTTAGTAGTAGCCCTAAGAAACTACGTTGCGTTACGAATGACGTCATTTTTCCGCCATGACAAAGAGTAGCCCTAGAGCCGCTATGTACATAGGCTGACACATCAGCTTACGTTTAGCCTTTTTGAATCTGGTTTTTCATTGTTGCACAGCTAGAGCAAAGTTTCGGGTTTTGCCAAATTGGCCAAAAATGATATTTTATTTGTTAAACAATTGACATGCCACTAACAATTGCTCGCAGTAAAAAATCTCCAAACGCGACAACGTTTCAAAGAAGACAACCACTCAAACACATGCTCCGATCCAAAATGGCTGATGTTTAGGGGAGAGGGTGGAAAGTTTTCAGCTTCAAAATATTCACTTGTTTTACGATTTTTTTTTTTTTTTTGAAAATGATTTAATTAAATTCATTAAAACCTTTTGTGAATTATTATGCATGGTTTTAAGAATATTCTATAAATTTTTGATCAAAAAATATTGACAGACAAGCCGGTGACAGAGCTTTTCCCTGAGCACCTTTCGAGAAAGATGATTTTCGGTGCTATTTGAATTTAATCAAAATATTAATTAATCCTCCCTCCTGCGTTCTCAGATCTTTTTTTGTTTGACTTTAAATTTTTTGTCGGAAATTTAAAGTTAAAAGTATTATTTTTCACGATAATTCCGCTGTTTTGTTAGCAAAAAACCCATTAAAAAATTTAAAATCAACGTTGGAGGGGGGAGGGGTTTATATGCAGAATGTGTGTACTAAATTTGAAATGAATTGGTCAATTGATTTTAAAATGGGAGTGAACACAGACTTTGAAAAAGTGGTTTTGAGAAAACCAAGTTTTAGAAGCTAAAAAGCATCAATTCCAGCTCCATAGAGTACAGTCTCTGTAGCAGCTTCAATCTCCCCAGCTTCTTCTTTTTTCATTATTTATTTATAGTATATTTAGCTAACCTCAAGCAAGCAGCACTGAGAATTTCGAAATATTTTGGGAACACATTTTTGAAATGTTTTAACTACAAGACGAAACAAGAAAGAAAAAAAAATCACATTTTTGAAACTAACCCCCCCCCCCCCCAAGCTGATGCTTCGACTCGTATATCTAGAGCCTTAAGTAGCCCTGCTATCTTGCAGAGTTTGGAAATTTTACTAAATGAACGCGCCTATAAAAATCATATGAATTCGCTTTGCTCGAAAACAATTTGTTCGTCCCCAGTTGCTTCTTTTGTTGCATTAACCTAAGTCACAATAAAATTGAAAGGGAAATTTTCAGGGAGAGTTGTGAAAAAATCCAGGTCAAAAAAAAAAAAAAGATTTCGACTACTTACACCCAAAACTGTGTAATAGCATAATCTTTTCCCAAACTTGGCTGCGAAAAAAGGTGGGGGGAGGGGAGATGGAGATTAACTATCTTCCATAGTATTCTTTCGCCATGCTCTAAATGAATCAAGAGCAGAGAAATAAAACCAGACTAAATTTCAAGAATTTATATTTAAACTGTGGTGAAAAAATTACAGTTAGATTTAAGCTGAAAGATAAACATTTAGTGGAAATAAAGTTTATTTGCGTACAAAAGACTTTATTGAAATGATTGAAAAAAGTTGAAAAGTACTTCTAAAAATTTTTTACAAATTTTAAAACCTAACTATAAACTTAAGTATTAACATATTAAAGAAAAACTATAAACTTTAGAAAAAATATATTGAAGCAAAACTATGAACTTTAATTTAACATGTTAAAGATAGGAAGTGTTGAAAAAATTAATTTGTTTAGTTTTACTTATATGAGAAATTTTTTGAGGGAATGCATAAAAAATATTGCGATTCATCGTTGTGTAGTAGGGGAATGTGGGGCAAAGTGAAAGAGCGGTGAAAAGTGTAATGGTGAAATATTTACTCTGCTTTTAACGCCATCTATCAAGTAATATGTTAACTACGTAGTAACACATGTATTCTATCCCAGTCAAGAACTGATTACATCTGAAAATCATAGAATAGGATAACACAAGCAATTTTCAAAAATTGATACTCATCCTTACATTAAAATAGCGAATGTTCGAGTTCCGCTGACGTCATCAACAATGAAACTCACACCACGGCATGATGATTTGATAATATTTTTTGGTAATGTTTGACATGCTGGGAAATGCATTGTTTTGAATGCAGTTAACCGGATCCGGTAACTTAACTGTTTTACTGGTAAGACTAATTATAGGAGAATGAAGAAACGAAAAAGTGGTTAACAATGAACGCTACCTACTGGAGTTTAGGGTTAATCCCCTAGAGTTAAGAGTTAAAATTTCGATTATCAAAATATCATCAAACAGGGAATTGCTTTGTTCAAATGTAGAAGCAGTTTTCTCCCGTCATGCATTGACGGGCGATTTTCTAACATTGTAATATTTTGCTGTAGGTCGAAAATTATATTTTGGTATTATTAAATGATAAAGTTCATGTAATTAATATTTGAAATATTAATTGAGACCTTCTAATATTTGGTGCAGCAATTATTTAGTTAATATTAAGCTTATTTGTATTTTAAATATTTTGTATAATTAGACAAGTATATGCGGGGCAGAGTGAAATAGTTAATTTCGCTTAATTATTCAATCATTTATTAAATCCATTACGTATTCTTCATTAATTACTTTATTAACATACCTTAAATTAGTAAAGCACTTATTTCTTCATTCATTCACTCTTTTGCTCATTCATTTATTTGTCCTCCTACATTAATTAATCTACTTATTTAATTATTCGTTTATTTTTTTCAGTATCTTTTCCTTTATTCCTTCAACCTTTTATTTACCGAGTCTCCTGATCAAAAATAATTTTTATGATCTAATAGCTAATATTTTATTAAAAAATCTTTTATTTTTCACTTTGCCCAATGGGAAAAAAAGAAATTTTCCACTTATTTTTTTTTTTTTTTTTTTTTTTGAGCAATCACGATTGCTTATTGCTTTCATTTGACCGTTTTGAGGTCCTATCATTTTATATTCCCGCCAGCACCCTCTGCAGCATCACCGTCGACCGGTCGCCTCACGATGCTGCTCCTCTTGCGAAAACCGTCTCCAGGTTGCGTCAATATCCTACACTTACACGCATACATACACGCACGTTCACAAACACACACACAAACACATACACACTCCTACACACACATACACACACACACGCATACATACAGACACCGACAAATACACACACACCTACGCACAACTACCCACACAGACACAAACACATATGCCTACACACACATACACCCCCCCACACACACACAAACCTCATACCTGCACACAGACGTAAACACACATGCCTACACACACATACACATACCCCCTACACACAAACACACATACTCCCCCCACACACACCTACATACACACACACACTCGTGATTGCGAAAAACATAATTTAAATTCAAAAGGTCAAAATTCAAATTATTATTATTTTTTTTTTTTTTTGAAAGTGAAAATTTACTGCCAAAAATGAAAAATACTTTTTCAGTGTAAGTTTTATTATAAAACACAATGTTCTTTTTTTATGTTCTGAAATTTTCAAAGCAAATTTTCAATTTGTTCGTTCATTTTGAAAAAGCTCAGTCACCATTTCACTTTGCCCCACATTCCCCTACATAAGCTAAACTCACTCATATCAGATGCATGCAGGAATTAATTTTCTGCTGTAGCTGACCTTGAATCATGTGTCATCACGTAATGTCTCCTGGAAATTTTCGTCTTATCTTTTCCACGCATTGGCAGATGGAAAAAAAAAAAAAATAATAACTTGCTAAAAAATTCAAGTACTTAATTTCCTGCGTTCAAAATAATTCGAATTTTCGGACTGCAAATGTAAAGGTTTTAATGAATGTATTAATTACGTGAAAATATGTAGTTTAGTTACGAATGACTCTTCACAATGAAGAAAAATCTCGAAAAAATCGAAAATATTTTTTTTAATCGTATTTTTTGCACTAAACTTTTTTTTTTTTTCAAATTCTCCGAATAAAAATTAAAGTAAACTGTTTGAAGAATATATGCTCCAAATTTCATTACTTTATCTTTATCAGTTGTTGACATAAAAGGGTTTGAATGCAAAAAATCAGGAAAAATTGCATCATGGAGAACAACGCGTTTAATATAATACTAGTCGACCCGTGCGGAACTCCGCACTGTGCTTCGAATCGTTTCATAAGGCATTTCGCTCTTTTAAAATTTCAAAGAAAGAACATTATAAAGAAGAACCGAAAAAAAGTAAGCGCAGAAGAGAAGACATGTAATTTAAAGACATCAGTAACAAAACCTCGTTAAATACAACGTTGTGATAATTTGATCATCGCTCACCTTTTGGTCGTACATATTTTCAATGCAAACATAAATATCATTAAAAGTGGCTGAGTAGTGATTCGTGAAAAAGCAATAATTGTGCATGTGAGAAAAACAGGTTGTGGCAAATACAGTGCTGCCCATGTGATCATCTGACAGGAAAAAAAGAAACATTAAAGAGATATTTATTGGCACGGATTCAAATTGGAGCCATTCTGATTAACAGCCCGACACCCCAACAAACCTAGCAATTGCGCCTTCCTTTTCGAAAGCTATTCATTGAAGGAATGCGTAGTAAAAAAAAGCAAAAAAGCTTTTTGCCAGAAAAAATAATAATACTAAGATCATGCTTCTATATTTTGTCATTAACCAGCATGATACGATTTAAAATTATTCGTAATGCATGGAATTTGATTAAAGAATGACGAATATCTCACGTATCGATTGAAATAAACATTCAAGAGAAGTAATAAATTAGATTGAAAATAAGTGTTTTTATCTTTGAATATTGAACTATTTCACATAGAAGGTTGCTTTAACCGTTACGGCTTAAATGCCCGCACATGTTTCTTTTTTAATCGAACACTTAAAATTCAAAATCGAAACCAGTTGAATTGAGTCCGTTTTTTTAAGTGTAATTTTTCGAACGTAGACAAAATGTTTCTTTTTTTTCAGCAGAAAGCAGAGGAGTAGAAAATGATTTCTTGCTAATGAAGTTGATAGTAATTTTAATGTTTTATATCGTATTCGCGCGAATAAAAAAAAATAAAGGTTTACTGGGTGAAACTCGTAGTTTTAATTTGGCGTAGTATTTTTTCATTTGTACAAAAGGTCGAACACTGCTATTAGAAACATCTACATTTCAGCATACAATGAAAATGTTTTTCTGCAGAAAAAGGATTTCCTTGAGGTAAATCTAATATTTTTTTTTATGTTTACATTATGCTGAGTGGTCGGGTTAAAACTTAAAAAAAAAAAAAAGGAAGATCACCCTTCGATTAACAGTCAACTTATCCGAATGATAACTGTAGCCTGCATAAAGGAGTCGAAACACCAAGTAGCATTCTCACTGCATTTATTTTATTACGTGTGTATGTTATGAGTGCATATAATGCGTAATATTAATGTAAATTTGATATTTACATTAATATTACGGATTTTGTCTGATAACCCAAGCTTGCTCGAAGTTCAGATAGTTTATAGCCGAACGCTCTACCGAAAAAAACTTATCAATTTAACCGAACAACAAAGTTCAGTGCTTTTAAGCTTTATTAAAATACAAACACACACACACACACACACACACACACGCACGCACAGGCTATTATTATTATTTTTTTTTTTTTTTTGCCAAAAGCGACGTAAAAAATTGGAAAATTGTATTAGAACTTTGCTTTAAAAAAAAATATGCATAAGAACTTCAAGCTGCATCAAGATTTTGAAACAGCAAGACGCGTTTCCGAAAACTTAATTTTTCGACCGTAAGTCTATTTTTCGTCATTAGTCAGCCTGACAAGTTTTAAGAGGGGAATAATATATAAGATTAGATATTAAAGAGAAATGTTTTAATTTTTGCAAAATTTTTACAATTTGATTCTGCAGGCTTCTTGAAGAGTTATAACATAGATGGCAGCACGTGTTCATTTAACAGCACGGTTAAATACAAAATAATTTGAAGTAAGCTCTTTTTTAAGCGTAGCTTTTCGAATGCAGTAGAAATGTGATAGGCTATTTGTTTTTTACAAAAAGAAGAAAAAAAAATTAGTTTACTCTTCAAATTGAGGTTTTTTTTTATTTGTACAAAGAGTCCAAAACTCATTAGAAGAATCTTTACTTCAATATACGATTTATTATTTTTTATGAACAAAAAACAATTCCATTGTTGTCTGAAATCTTAAACTTGTTACTTATATTTTCGCTTACATTATGCTTTAATTTTCTTACCAGAGCCAAAGCTTAGCCAAAGCTTAAAACGAAAAAAAAAAAAAAAAACGTACAATTCCAGAAGTAATTTAGCACAAAGTCACTTCAAGTTTTCATATCAGCAAGGAGCGTTTCCTTCTCATTTATTCTATTTCTTCATAGTTGTTATTCACTTAAGTAAGTGTTCATGTAATGCGCGATATTTCTCTAATTTTTTTGTTGCAGATTGTCCGGACGGGGGCCCGAACACGCATTCTCCTAGTTATGAAGAGAACGCTCTGCCGATCAAGCTATTCAGCTCTGTCGGTCATAGCGCAAATTAAAGTTATAAGTTTAACCGAAAACCTCATTCTGGTTCTTTAAAACAGGTTTTTCGGTTGAAAAAAACAATTTTTTGACCGTGGGTCTATTTTTCGTCAGTAGCCAGCACCATAAGCTTTAAAATAAGGCGTAAATCAAAGAAATCGATCAAGAATTGAGGAAAATCTGGCGTAGAAACCAAAAACAGGCTACAGAAATAATATATAAGGATTAGTTAAATGCATGCAACAAAAATAATTATATCTTTCGTTCTAATTGAGATAGAAACAAGATTCAAACGTCCTTTTAAGCAGCAAGAAACGGAAAACTTTTTAAACGATTAAAAAAATAAAAAAATAATAAAAATTTGACGATTTTTGTGTCCCAGACCCCCTTAAGTAAGACTCTGCTTAAATTAGAGGCTAATACACATCTTCAAAAGCTATCAGCCCGGATAACTAATTGACGCGTTCATCCGGCTGCTCGCCTTTCTATCTTATCGGTGGTCCGGCAGTACGTATTTGCATAGGGTTGCCATAAAACGATAGGTTTACCAAAATAAAATTAAAAAAGCAAAGATTTAACGACCGCGCCAATCTTCCGAGTATTGAACTATCCCCGCAAACGCAAAATCAAAATGCGAAAATTGAAAATTATTTCAAAAGCCTGTTGTTGTTGTTACTTATCTCGAAATTGTCTAGCAGGGCTAGACAATCCCCATAAATCCAAATATCTCCAAGAAGTCCAGGAAAAATTGAGGGTTGCAAAGGACCTCATGCTTTTTAAAACACAAGCAAGTCAAGATGTGAGCTGGTGAGGCCTCACCCATAGACTAATAAAAAGAATAAACTGAGCTATGGCAACCCTTTTGCTGCTCATAAACCAAACCATGTGACTGGTGGATATCCTAGCAACAGCGGGCGTTGATCGTAGCAGACGAACAACGCCCGCGAGAAATAAAATAAATAAAATTGATGGAACACGGAAGAATGATCTTTTACGGAGTTCGATTTGTAAATTTGTCATTCTGAGTTGTAAATATTTTGTTAATATAGTGAGTTTTTCGTTTAGATAGAATTGTGCATTTTCTTTAGTCAATTTCAATAACTCTCTCAGCAATTAAAGATGCAAGCGCCCAAAAAGAATCGGCAAACGGTAAGATTTTTACCTAAAATTTCAATTTAAGATACCGATTAGTACATTTTTGAGCTAACGCAAAACGTTTACGCCAACGCTGACGTAGCAGTTCCAAATGAAATAAAAGTTACTGAAAACTGTGATCAAAAACTAATGCCAAAATAATGCATAACTATAAGAAAAACAGTTCAATCTCTGCACCTGGGAAAAAATTATAATGAAAACACATTACGTCTAAAATACTTGTCGAGTGCCCAACTATAGATAATGTTGCCATCTAGCAGCCATGCTGCCAAAGTTTTCGCCAAGCCTTCCACCAGTCACATGATGTATCCATGAACCAATTTTTTCATCAGCAAGTCTGGGAAAGCTCGGTCTACTCTTGTTATTAGTACTCTTGTTATTAGGCCTCACCAGCAGAACACTAGTGGCATTCCGGAAAGGCCTTGAGACCCCCACAAAACCTGAGGGCTCTCGTGTGGCCACTTAAAAATCTGGTGTAGGCAGTCTGGTGTGATCTACGTTTAAGTTTGACGGATTCACCCAGACATTTTGCAAAGAACCATGGGTGGGAGGAGTTTTCATTTTTCTATTTAACTCAATTTTTGCCTTGGTGGAAATCTCACAAAAGGTGAGTTCACCAGGAGGACTCACACCCTCCTCAGCAGCAGACCTAGCCAGGGAGTCTGCTCTTTCATTGCCTTCAGCACCGACATGTTGAGGAATCCACTAAAAATGAATGCTGCGTCCGGGCGAAAGTTTCTGAAGAAGATTCAAGATGTCCAGACTAGTCTGATCACCAACCACGTCCCGATTATAGAGATGATGAATCGAGGCACGACTATCAGTAAAAATCCAGATATCCTGTTACCTATCATCCATCTGAGCAGCACACTGCAAGCCTTTCCTGATAGGATTAAGCTCCGATCTAAACACTGAGCAAAAATCTGGGTTTTTTAATTTTGAATTCCAAAGCAAATATACCCAATGCTTATTTTAATTACAAACAGTTCCTTTGCTGACTAATAGAAGATAGCAACAGATAGAAATTCAGAAATTAAGATTTATCTGATAATTTTTCAACAGTTAAATCGTGTGATATCCTTTCTCGAGCAGACAACTTTAATGTGATTTATCTTTCAAACTGTTGTAGTAATTAAGCTTTTTTTTTTCGCTCAAACAATGGCAGCCCTCTTAGAGCGATTGGCGCTAAAACAGAATCAGAATAGAATTTTGTGTAGGTTCATATTCATTCTAAATTTAATCTAATATGCAGAATAACTTCTTGAAATTTAGCACTCGAAATGAACAGGAAAGAACGTTCGATTCCACCACCCCCTTTTCTAATTCACATGGAGGCACACATGTGTGTCAAATTTCGTGTTGTGGTTTTTGTGCTACAGCGGCTACAAAAAAAAACCGTCTCACACACACGGACTGACCGACGCTTACCAAAAATGGTCAACATGAACAACACACCCGAAAACGTGCAAACGATTCAAAATTCGAACATTTTCCCGAATCCTATGGTTTTCTCTATGTATTAGAAAATAAAGAAAATAATAAAGGAATTTTTGGCGATTGAATTTGACGTGATGAGGTCTAAAATCTATTTCGCTAACTGTTTTTACCCATTTTATAAAACTCTCCTATAAGTGTAATATGGAATCAGTATCTACGTACGTTTCATTGTTGAAACTCGCGGGCTACTCGATCATTGGCTATTATTTATACGAGGATTTATTTTAGATTTAATAAAATAATTTCTTATCATAAATATTTACAAAAGTTGCCAGTCTTATTGGATTATCCGGGGAAATTATTCGATTAAATGGGGATGTTTAACAAAGTGTCCATGGGAAATTATTCGACTCCGGAAGGTTTTATACTTATGAATGGGAGATTTGCTGGCCCGTTACCCGATTGAGCGGGACTGACTGTACAGTCAACCCTCGTTTATCGCGGTTAATTCGTTCCATGCTTTACCGCGATAACTGAATTTCCGCGAAGTAGGACTATTCCTAACTAGAGCGCATTAACTTACTTCGGACAATTTAAATAGGTTTTTAACATAGTTTGAGCCCTCTAGACATGAAACAGCACCCTTAGCCACCATTACATTTGCATTACTTAATATATAGTGCCCGCCGCTTATTAAAATCACATTCGTTCTGAGGACATTTGATTTTATAAAGGGGCTGATTTTTTAAACCGGCTCTCATGCACTGAAAAAAATAAAAGGTTTTTAAGTATAAACACTCCAAAAAAGAAATAAATTACGATTAGTTGTATTTTATTTTTAGTCTAGTTGTATTGTATTATTTTAGTTCAGTTGCAAAATACAGTTGACATTTTAACTTACATAAGGTGCATTTTTAAAACTTTTCAAGGTCCTTAAAATATTAACTTATTGTTGTTTGAATAAGAGAATTTGAAAGTAAAGATTGAGAAATCCCTAATTTAATATCAGTATCACACTAACTACATTTAGGAAGCTTGTCATACTGATTCAAAATTTCGAATTAATCTTTCACACTCAAGTCAGCACGACTTGCTAGTTAACAATTTTAACTCAATTGTAAAAATGAACTGTCAATCCCTGTAGATAGCTAAATGAGCACGAACTGATTGACTCAGTGGTGAGTGAGCAGGGCTGCATGTCGAAACAGTTCTGCGAAGTGGAAACAGACAGCACCAACTGCATATGGCTCTGAAACAATTATCTTGAGACTGCTTCATTCTTCTTCTTTTTTTTTTCATTCAACTCCAACCTCCCCTCCCCCCCCCCCCCCCCCCCGAAAAAAAAACGTACAACCTTCACCTTTTTATTTTCGTTTTTGTGGAATTTGTTATTTTATTAGTGCTGAAATGTTTTGAATCCTTGAAAGAAAAAATAAAATCATGGTTCTATTCAGAAGAATTAACATATGCTCTCCAAAAGTTTGATTTTATAAAACGGCGAGGATGATTTTATTAAAGGATAAACTTAGCATATTTTGATATAGAAATGATTCTTCCAGATTTGATTCTATAAAGCGGCTGATTTTATAATCCAGTGATTTTATTAGTGGCGGGCACTGTATTACACAAAATATGAGAAAATGAGATACAATAGACATAATAGATATCACATAGTTATTATTGGGAAATAAAACTACGTAGACACATGCATTTCTTACACACTACTATTAATCTATGAAAATAGCTTAACTTGTTCGATGAAGAATTAATTGCCAGTTAGTGACCGTATGTGCCCCCGTTCTTCTACATTTATCCTCATTAAATGTATCGCGCATACAACTCAAAAAGCTAGTACACTGTTGAACACCATTTACAAATTTATTTATCCTTTAGTGATTTACACTTTGCAGTTGTAGTGTTTAACGGTTAAAATGAAATAGTGATTCGCTACACTTTCTTCGGCGATTTTATACCTCCACTTCCTCAACAAGTACAACTACAGCCCCTCAGAAGAGCTTACCTTACTTGAAAGATATATACTTTGTTATTCTTTTGTAGGAAAAAGTTTATACGAGTGCATAAAAACAGCTAATTACTATATTTGGAAAAAAGAAAAAAAAAACGAAAAAAAACCGCGATGTTGTGAAGCCGCGAAAATCGAAGCGCGAATTAGCGAGGGACGACTGTATATCTATTGATTTTGTTTTAAAGGGAAAACTATTTCCAAATGGTTTGCAAAAATAAATGTCATCAAATGTCGCCATCACTTGAGCTGTTGAAACAGGTCTTGAGAAAAGCAATCGTAGCTCCTTTTCTTGGTACAAAACGGCGTGTGGGCGCTGCCGAAAACGCTCTAAAAGGCAACCGAACACAAGGCTGAACCGACAACAGGGTTCAGCTCTTTATCAAAAAACGGTGCTCATTTTAAGCATTTATTGAATAACAATTCTTAACTGCATTTTTTTAGCCTACTTTCCCAGTAAAAATCAGAGAAAGAAGAAAAAAGCATGAAAGAAGGCTTAATGCATCTTAAAAATGTCCCGAAAAACAAAAAGAATTACAAAAATAAATAAAATAGTTAGATAAATATTGAAAAATAAAAAATTGGAAAGTAGGGTATTGAGATGGGGGAAAATGTCTGTCGGTCTGTCGGTCTGTCCCCCCCCCCTAATAACTTTTGAATGAATAGTCCGATTCGAACATTTTTTTTTTTTTTTTTGTTAGACAGATCTCGGCAAGGACATCTCGTTCCTATAATTCATTTTTTGTTTTGAACAATTTTTGGTGCAATTTTGAACAGTTCAAAAAAACTTAACATTATCGCCTACGGGGAAATTCAAAGCAAAAATAAATCTTGAACTTAGAGGCGAAGTGACTCCAAACAAACTTTGTAGGGAAAAGCTTTTGATGAAAAACATGTATCGTAAATATCTTTTTGATTTGAACAAGTTTTCGTTCAATTTTGAACAGTTCAAAAAAACTTAACATTATCGCCTACGGGGAAATTCAAAGCAAAAATAAATCTTGAACTTGGAGGCGAAGTGACTCCAAACAAACTTTGTAGGGAAAAGCTTTTTATGAAAAACATGTATCGTAAATATCTTTTTGATTTGAACAAGTTTTCGTTCAATTTTGAACAGTTCAAAAAAACTTAACATTATCGCCTACGGGGAAATTCAAAGCAAAAATAAATCTTGAACTTAGAGGCGAAGTGACTCCAAACAAACTTTGTAGGGAAAAGCTTTTGATGAAAAACATGTATCGTAAATATCTTTTTGATTTGAACAAGTTTTCGTTCAATTTTGAACAGTTCAAATCTCTTAACATTAGCGCCTACGGGGAAACTGAAAGTCAATATAGATTCCGAACTTAAAAGCGGATTTACTTCAAACAAACTTTGTTGGAAATAGCTCTTGACGACAAACTCCCGACTCCGATAATTTTGGTGCTCCTGACTCTGACTCCGACTCCTTAAAACTTCCTCTCCCGAAAATTACTCGGACTCCGACTTCCCGACTTTGAATCTGACTTCGTAGCTTTGGCAAAAATTTATGCACGGAGGAAAAATGGCTGACTCCGACTCTTGGAAATTCGACTCTGACTCCGACTCCTGTATCAAATCATAAGTCCTACTCCGTCTCTGCAAATATTGGCAGACTTGCGGACTTTTTGGGGAAATGACCGATTCCAACTCCGAGTCTTTGAACTTAAAACTTTCGGCTCTCGAATCTAACTTTTTTGTTCCAAAATCAGATGGACTCCGACTCTGACTCCGCAGCCATGGTTTTTACTGTGAAATAATTGTTTCTAATATTTTTTTTTTTATTTTCAAGCTAAAGTTTTTATTTATGTATTCAGTTTTGGGCCGAGAAATTCGGAGTCCTTTATGTTTCTACATAAAGATATGCGGAGACGATTTTTTTTCGACAATGAAAATTATTTCTTTAAGTAGATTATTTATTGTTTTTATTTATTTTTGAAAGTACATTAATTCATTCTTAAAAAAATTTTTGTCAACATGGGAAAAACAAACGATTTTTTTTTTTTTTTTGATATGATGTATTTATTTTAATGAGCTTTTAATTTGAATTCTCTTTTTTTTTTCCTTTTTGAAAGCGGTTGAAGATTGTTTTTTTGATGGAAAAAATGTATTTAGCTGCTTTGTTTAAAAGGTGCTGCTATTTTATTTGTTCTTTTATTTATTTTTTACGTATCTAATTCTTTAGATGAGCGAGGCATACTTTATTTCTCGAAATCAACTTAAAATATTTAAAAAATATATTTGAAATAATTTACGATTTTAGCAAATTTTGAGAATACTGATCAGATACTAGAAAGTCGATATTGGAATATGGGAAAGTAGGCTCGTTTAGTTCTAGAAAAAACTTCTTGTTTTAAATTTAACTAACCGAACTATTCAGTAATACATCTGAAATTGACACTTTGGGAACAACGAACAATAAAGCCATTTTCACAGCGAATTACGAAACAACTGACCAACCGTACTGAACTTAATTGTGATTTACAAGGATTACCGAAATTTCTCGTATAATTCATTGAATGCACAAAAGGGATTATTACCAGGAATGACAGGGATCAATCGACGAATTAAATTGATTAATCGCCTAATCTAAAAATTACTTTCAATTTCGTTAATGAATCGCTTTAATTGCAAATTTCGTGCTGTTTATGTCAAAAGGCATTTTAAAAGTTCAAAGGAATTTGGCGATAATGTTTTGAATCTTTTGCTATTAGAATTGCGTCTAAATTATGCCATTGGAAATGTGAAAAAACTTAAAAAATAAAAAAATCTTTCAAAAATAATCTACAGTGGCTCCCAAAAGTCTTCGTACACCTACGACTTTCAACGAAATAGGCCCCGATCCATTATTTAGAATTAATATTTCGGAATAGGTATTTAATTATAAGTTCTATGATCAATTTTTAACAAAACCACATGAAAAGTTTTTAAAAAATATTAAAACTTATTTTTTTAAAAATAAAAAACTAAAAAGTGCTGGAAATTTTATCTCACAAAAGTCTTCGTAAACTTTATAAAATGTCTATATTCTATTGAATAATCTAACTTTTGATTAAGTTATTAGTTAGTAGAATATCATACAGTATTCATAACACCTTTTAAACGTCTGCGAATAGATTTCATTCTTTTTCTTTCTTTTTTTTGCGTAATTTCTGTGAGTAAGTGTTCAACCACATTTCGAGTCTTACTGTTTCTAACTTTATTTTCGTTTTAAAGCCCTATTTTCGTAATCTAGCCTCCAGATAGCTCTAACACGTTTCATTAAGTTAAAATCTGGAGATTGAGGGGGTATTTTCTTAACTTTAGGACAATTTTCGAGGCACTAGACGCAAACGTTGAAAACCGTGTGCTTATTATCGTTATCTTGATAAAAAACAAAGTTGTTTCCAATAACCAAATTTTTGGCCAAGAGTTCAAAATTGGTTTTTAAAATATTTAAAGGAACAGTATGATTCATTATTTCATCAAAAAATTACAAAGTACCAAGTCCTGATGCTGATATGCACCCTCACACTAGAACACCTCCACCGTCCTGATTAAATGATCCAACTAAGTTCTTAAGATTAAGTTCCTAATTTTTTCTTCTACTTACAGTTATACAACAATTTAACCAAAAATGTTGAATTAATTTTTATCTGTAAGTAAGACGTGATTCTAAATCGTTTTTTGGTTATTTATCATTGATTTTGCGACAAAAAGCGTAAGCTTTCTGTTTTTCGCACGACCAAGAAAATTTCTGCGGGAAGAGGTCCCATTTAATCCAGCTAATCAGAGAACTTGGCGACAAATTTTAGGTGAAAATTAGATGTAAAATGTTTCATTTAACTCTGCAGAAACTTTTACAGCACTCAAATGTGTATTTTTCATAAATTTTTTAACTTTAAATCTCCGATCACGTTTTATCAACTTTGCCGGTTGACCTTTTCTTACCTTGTTTTCGGTCCGATTCCTTTCTTTAAAGCATTTTATCAAGCACTTTACTATGCAAACAAATAAATTAACTAATTTAGAGACATTTCAAACCAATTTACCACAACTGTAGGAAAAAAATTCAAATTTCGAATGGTGTTTGCGGTTTTTTACGAATACCAGCCATTTTACAGTAAAAAGCACAATATTAAAGAATAAATAAACAAAAAATTGAAGCCAAATGAGTTATGAGGGTCAACACAATGTAAAAATATTAATCAAATGGCATATGATAATTTTAATCATGAATTTATTCGAAAATATTTGAGTGTGCGATGACTTTTGTAACGTGTTATTAGTCCGTCTCTTCGTTTTCTGACCTATTTCAAAAAGAATATACGGCCATATTTTGAAAAAAAACCAATGGGTTGTATTTAGAATGACATAGGAATGATGTGAAAAAATATTGGACTTCATATTCGAATTCAGTTTCGAGTTATTTTGGTTTTACTAAAAAATTTCAAAGTGTACGAACACTTTTGGGAGCCACTGTATATATATATAAATGAATGTTTGTCTGTATGTCATCCATGAACTCAAAAACTACCCGGCAGATTTGGCTGAAACTTTCACCGTTTGTTATTTTTGGTACTGGGAATGTTTATAGACCAGTTCGAAAAAAATCCGATCGATAGTTCCTTTTTTATTCCAATTTAAATCACAATCCATTGGATAAATACGAATAAAATTATCGGCTGCAGAAATTAATTCGCGTGAAAGATCTCATTGATAAGAAGTTAGCTGTTGCCATTTTTCTTGAGTTTGAACAAATAAATTCTTTCTTTATTGTTTTATGGCTTTTCATGCAACGGGGGGATTTAAAACTTTTTCTATTTGATATTTTTAGCGATTGATTGATCTTGCAAACTGCGTGAGTACAAAATTTGAGTATAGTCACGGCTTCACTTGATACCTGGACCGATTATTATGATAACTGCCATATATATGTATTTTTCCACGGAGAAGGTGCATAATATGCTCATTGAAGCCACTCGCCACCAGGTGGCACTGCAGAGTAGCAATTTCTGCCCCGTTCAACCGATTGTCATGAAAATCAGTATAATGACGTATTTTTTTGTTGGCGTAGCAACGCGCGTCGGGTACAGCTAGTTCCTTATATAAATGCAACTGACAGGCTTATTATATAATACAATAAAGATCCGCTTAAATTCTTTTTTTTTTTTTTTTTTTGCATTTAAAAATCCGATACAAAGAATGCAATTTCCTGCAGAACTACGGAGTCAAGAGTCGGACAAATTTTTCTTCCTTTTACGAAGTAAAGGAAGTATTGTATTCACAAAAAAAATTTGACACGAAAATCGGCCATAATTTCCATTTTCCTCGCCCCCGAATGAATGTTGAGTTTTTTTTTTTTTTTTCAACCCGACCTCACGTGGATATATTCTTAAGAACGTATAGCCACCCGAAATATCCATTTTGACGATCCCCGAATGGATTAGAACGAGCTTTCTCCTGACGTCTGTATATACATATGTACGTATGTGCGGATGTGCGTATGTATCTCGCATAACTCAAAAATGGTATGTCCTAGACAGTTGAAATTTGGTACGTAGACTCCTAGTGGGATCTAGTTGTGCACCTCCCCTTTTGGTTGCATTTGGATGTTCCAAAGGGGGTCTTTTTACCTTTTTTTTAGGGGGGAAATCATTGTTAATATCAATGCAAACTCAAGTCGTGTTATATTTTGGCAAACACTTGGCGACATATCGCCAAGCTTTTGGTCGCCAAGTTTTTTAGCCTTTGGCGACAAATTTGGCGGTTTTTTTTTTTTTTTTTTGTTTCATTTTGCCCACTATTGGCAATATTTAGAGAGTTAACCATTGAATCACATTAAAATGTCCAATATTGGGAAAACTAATCTGAATAAAAATTTTTTTTTTTGGTTCAGTTCGCAACAAACTTGGGCCAAAAATATTTAAAGTGTTTTTTTGCTTATTCCAAGGCACTACTATTTTCATTAAGTTGGCGTAAAAGGAAGTCATGTGATGCACACATCAGGTAAAGGAGTCAAATTCGGAAGTCGAAGGTTTAAAATGTCAAGAGTCGGAGCCGAACACTTTGCTCGAAGTCCACAGCTCTGCCAGTGCTTGCGAAGTTACGGTCGGAGTCGAAATCGGACTGCTTTTGGGGGAAGGAATCGGAGTCGGACTCAAAAGCTCCAAAATTCCCGGAGTCGGAGCCATGAGTCGAAGGCTTACATTAGTCAGTCATTATGTCTTTTCTCTATGCAAATTTTCAAGGCACTAGGTGTCCAGCAAAGAACTCCCTGGTTTTAAAATTAAATATCTCGAAAACAAAGGCCGATATTGGAATTAAATAAACGGTATGTTTCTTGTGAAACCCATAAAAATCATATACAGGAACTTGGAAATTAGTTTAAAAAATTGCCAACAGGTGGCGCTGCACGCTGTACATGCAATAGAAGTCTCCATAAATAGTGCTGTGAAGAGGTTGGACGATAATTTCTACCGCTTATATGAAGCATATTTGAGAGGCTAAACTACTACTGAAACAACTAATTTCTTTGCAGCACTATTTATAAAGACTTCTATTGTAGTTACAACATGCAGCACCGCCTGTTGGCAATTTTTTAAACTAATTTCCAAGTTCCTGTGCATGATTTTTATGGGTCTCATAATAAACATACTGTTTATTTTATTCCAATATCATCATTTGTTTTCGAGATATTTAATTTTGAAACCAGGGAGTCCTTTGCCGGACACCCTGTAATTACCAAATATTATCTAGTCATGTATGAATCTAAATAGCAAGACTTGACAGTACACTAACACCGGAAACAACAAACGATATTTTGTAATACTAATTAGAAAATGTTTTTCTCGAAATTCCGTACAGTCGATTTACCACACCATCTATTGAGCAAAATATCATTTTGCATTCGTTCTGGTACTTTGATTTGTTGATATTGCAAAGGGTGTTCCACAAAATTAACTCAAGATTTGAATTTGCTGCCATTTTTGCAGTAAATTGTTGGCAACCCTGTAAAAAGAACAGTTTGACAGCTGAGAGCTTAGGGTTATTGAAAATGGAACGTTATACGATATAATAACGCGTTTTCATTGTTGAACAATTATTTCAAAAATAATGAAAGTTGAGGATGGTCAAGCAGTTACTGTTATTGGTCCTCGATATCGCAAGACGGTAATGCGCGGGTGGTTCTGGGATTGTTGACATTGACCAGGGGCGACGATTGGGACTGAAAAGTAGGTAGGGGGAATGACAACTAAATGCCATATGAGGCAGTGAGAAACAAAGGGATGCAAGTGGACTATTTTAAGTTTCGTGCAAAACGCGTTTAAAGATAACATCCTAGGTAGGCTTTCCTCGATTTTTTTTTCTAAATCATGCTATACAGCAGCTCCTACCAGGGCTACTAGTACCATCTCTTGCCCTAAGACAGAGGAGAAGTTCACCTACCATTTGCACTGGTTATCTCCAAATTTTTAATTTTGCCACTTGCATCCCTTTGCTTCTCACTACCTCATTTGACTTTTAGCGGCAAAAAAAAAAAAATAATAATAATTTGAATTTTGACATCTTGAATTCAAATTATGTTTTTCGCAATCACGAGTATGTAGGCGTGTGTGTTTGTGTGTGGGGGGTATGTGTGTTGTGTGTAGGGGTATGTGTGTTGTGTGTAGGGGTATGTGTGTGTAGGCCTGTGTGTTTGTGTCTGTGTGCAGGCATAAGTGGGTGAGTAGTTGTGTGTATGATTGTGTGTGTATGTGGGGGGGGGGGTATGTGTATGTGTGTGTTTGTGTCTGAGTGCAGGCATGAATGTGTGGGTAGTTGTTTGTATGAGTGTGTGTATGTGTTTGTGTGCATGTGTAGGTGTCTGTATGTATGTGTGTGTATGCATGTGTAGGTGTCTGTATGTATTTGTGTGTGTGTTTGTGTGTGTGTGTTTGCGCGTGTCTGTGTAGGTGTAGTTGTGTGTGTTTGTGCGTGTGTGTGTAGGTGTAGTTGTGTATGTATGCGCGTGTGTGTAGGACATGGATGCAACCTGGAGACGGCTTTCGCTAGAGGAGCAGCATCGTGAGGAGCCGGTCGACGGTGATGGTGCGGAGGGTGGCGGCGGGAAAATAAAATTAAAGGACGCCAAAAACAGTCAAGTGAGAACAATAAGCAATCGTGATTGCTCAAAAAAAAGATAGAGAGAGAGAGAGCGAGAAAAGTACAAAATTTTGCTAGGGCTGGTCTTGAGAGCAGATGAGTGGTAATTGATGTAAATCTAGCAACTCTTAACTCACGTTTGTATTAAGATTTTGATGGATTTTGTACAAAATAAATTTCTTCGAAGAAGCACTTAGACATGAATTAGACTTACATTATTTGCCCCGAAGTATTTTGAGATGAGACCAACACTTCGTAATAATTTCATTGAACGAGTACGGCTTGTTTTTAAGTAAAACAATTGATTTACTAATATCTAAACAATGAATACATAAATTAACTAGTATGTTGTGGCCATCACGAAACTTTCTTCTATATTTTTCTTATAATTCTGATCCCTCCCCATGCTTGAGGAGGAAGCAATATTCCTAACAAAAACAAAATTACACATGCAAAAACTTGACGACCATCCCAATGTCTGCATTATTGCAAAAGCAAAGCAAAGAACGAAAATTGAAAGTTATTTTAAAAGCCTTGCTTGAATTAATTACAAATATTTTATTTGTTAACAAACGCAAGATGGCAACAGTTAAAATTTTTAAATCATCGCGATTTTCTGGTTATTTTCCAACAGTTAAAATCACGCGAAATACGCAGACGACAGTCTATTACGATTTACCTTTCTTATTGTTGCATTAATAAAGCTATTTTTATTCACACAAAAAAAGCCCCCATGGAGCAATTGGCGCCAAAATTGAACCAACGCCTGTTTACATATGGATTGACATTTATTCCAAATTTCATCCAGAAGGTAGCATTACTTCTTGAGATACGGAACTCACAATCAAAAAAAGAACGTTTGATTGCGCCACCCCCTTTTCAGCTATTGACACCAAAATAGAGTCAGCACTTATACCCTCTAGGGGCTACTTGTCGATAAATTTTTCTTTGATTCCGTTCATTATTTCTTGAGATACAGTAGTCACAATTGACGACAAAAAACGCTCTATAGCTCAACCCCCATTTGAGTTATTGACACCAAAATTGAATCAGCACCTGTTCCTGTTAATGGCAACATATGGACCAAATTTTGTTTGATTCCGCCAGTTACTTCCTGAGGAATAGCAAGCACGCGTAACTCAAAAACGTCCCATTGCTCCAGCCCCCTTGGAGGAATTCGCGCCAAAAACCAATGGGCACAAGTTCACATAGGGGCACATATGTGTACCAAATTTCGTTCGATTTCATGCGGTCGTTTTTGCTGTAGAGAGGCCACAAAAAACTGGTCACACACAGACGTGACACACACACGGACACACACACACGGACACACACACACACATACATACACACATACACACACACACACAGACAGACAGACATTTTCCAAAAATAGTCGAAATGGACTCAGCACACCTCAAAACGTTCAAATCCGTCAAAATTCGAAATTCGAAAATTTGCACGAATCCAATACTTTCTTCTATATATTAGATATAGAAGAAAGTAAAAATTACTGATTGTGCTAAATAATGTTTCGTAAACAGATATACACAGTAAAACAAATAAAGATGTTCTGAAAATTTTGGCTTTTTTTTTAAAAAAAATTTCTAGTTTTGGTTCCTAAATTAGAAAATAAAATAAATAAATAAACCGTAAAACAAGCGGGGTGGTTGTCCTCCCCCCCCCCCCGAATCACCGCCACTGGCCTTAACAAATAACCCCATAAGAAGATATACAGTCAGACTTCGATTTAACGAACCTCTATTTAACGAATTTCGCGAATTTTTCTTTTTCCCCGACAGAAATGAAAGCAATAACCCCTATTTAGCGAATAATAAACCCCGAAATAACGAATTAATTTAACAGCTGGAAGAATTTTTTTTTTGTTGTTAATTTCAGTTAGGAAACATCGTATTGTTTCGAAATGTTACAGTCATATTGTCCTAAGCAGAAAAAAGATTTATCTTGGAATTAGCCATTTTTTTGAAGGGCGAGGATAAGGGGACAATCAACGAAAAGTGACTCTGATGCAGAAAGAGATAGTGAAACTGCCATTAAAACTTACTTTTTCAAGTGCTTTACATGGCCTGGAAACTAAAAACATATCTCATGCAGTAGGCTGCAAAAGACACAGTATTTTCTTCTCTTCATAAAGTCGAAAGAGAACAATTTCGAGTCAAATATCAAGAAAATTGTCAAACATCTATTGCTCAGTAGTTTAGAATTTCAAATTAGCCAGCGTGT